>NC_132878.1:82405690-82704549 GCF_030463535.1 Salminus brasiliensis | reverse complement strand
TTTTCCTCTCACACAGGTTTGGGTCAAAAGTTTTGGACAAATATACAGTTTAAGTTTTTCTGACCAATGTGCCGTATTGTATCAGTTCATTTTTTGCTTCAACATTTACCAAGCATACTTACAAACTTATCTCAGTCCTGTTGTCATGGGTGTTTTTGAGTGGTTGAATTTGATAGGTTTATGCTTTGTTGATATTGGGTATTGCAATATTATGTTTTGCATCACTGAATCGCTTCTCAAAAACACTGTACTGATTTTTATGAATAGTTTACATGCAAAGGTTGGTGTCAGACAGTGCTTGATTTTGTGTTGTCTTCTGATTCCACTGTTCTGATTGATAAAAAGTCAAGTTTATTTTCTACTCGGATTCTATGCATAATGTATACTTTACTATGAAAAATATTGTCTTGCTTACAGTATCGCAATATATCGCAGTTCATTAAATCGTAACCCCTGTATTGTGCTACCTATCGTATCATCAGGTGCTTGCTAATACACAGCCCTATTATTGGACTGAATTTCTCCACTTTTTTTGGGCAACATGTCTAATGTTTTGAACATGTAAACACGTTTTTCTATTGTGATTTCAATAAGAATGTGATAAATCATTCAGCGGTCACACTAATGCATGCGTACACACACACACACACACACACAAAACATCATACATGCAGCGCCCTGCAGGCAAGTGCAGGAAATCTGAGGGCCCTACCCAAGCTCTATGAGCGACGGGTTTGTTTTCACTGGCGAGTTTTGGCTGCTGGAACCTCAAAATTGACCCTGTCAATTAGCCTAGCCATTTCCTCCTCCACAGAGGGATAGAGTGAGTAAGAGAGAAGAAAAATGAGCTAGAATGGGAAAGGCTGCGTCAAACAGAATGCTTTTCAGGTGCCCAACAGTAGTCGCAGGCCTGGCCAGAGGAACTTACGCAAGTGTATGTGTTTGTGAAAGAGAGAGAGAGAGAGAGAGAGAGAAGAGAAAGAGAGAGGTAGTCAGCGCGTCCTGGCCATTGCTTGTGTTTGCTTTTCTCAAGTAGATGACTTACAACGGTTTTTGCTTGTCGCGTGTTGGTGAGACCTTGTAGCTTCTTCTGTAGTGTTTACTTTAGCGCCCGTAAAAACGTCTCTAAGCCCGACTGTGAAAGCGTGCCGTCCGTTTGGTGTTCAAGTGTGACAGCGAGTGATGTGAGGAGAAGGGGGTGTTAATGTAGAGGTACTGGGACGTCAGTGCTGTGAGGTGTTGTAGGTGAGGGGCCTCTACACTGTTAAGGAGACAGGCGACTGGTTCCTCAGCCTCTGCTAGCTCAATCTTCCACAGCAAACTAAACGATTATGTAAGACTGAGGGAAGACTCCTTAAACTGACTCTGCTTTTGTTGAATATGACAGAAATGTTCAAGAAATTCTTAAGGCTGAAATGATTGTGCTGAGATTAGAAGCAGAAATGATTCCTTTAAATCTGTGTTAAGAGGTGTGTTTCATTTTACAGTGTTACAGAGTAGGTTCCAGGATGGTTTATGTTATTATTGTGATTATTAATGGAGTTGCAGAAGGTATCGCAATTACAGTATTTACAGTGCTGCAATTGCCAAACAGTTTACTATTTGAACAACTTTCAGTACTTTGAATTTGTGCTTTTTTATATGCTGAGAAGCATGTAGGGTGGGTGAAAGGCCAAGGGAAATGCTCTCAAAAACATCACAGACACATCACACTGCCTTAAATCCAGCTGATCTAATTATGCTAATTGTACTCTATATTATGAAATATGCATGTAGTTAGAATTATGAAAATACCATCAATATGTTTTGCCATACTTAGAAAAGCGTACTGTCATTTTTCTCACTGGCTACAAATATTGTCATGTTGCCAAAATCTAGTATACTGTATTCTGCCCAGATTTAAAGAGGTTTGTATCATTAAAAATGGTTTTTAATTAACAAAGTAACATTTAAATAAGGCATTACTTTTTTCTGCCATTAGTCCAATAAAAGCTACATTTTCAGATGACAAGGTTCTAAATTTTATACCACAGTGCTGTCATCTATTCAGCAGTGTAACGCTATATTTAGTATCGGTGTCAAGATGTCAAAAACCCTACTCAGAAATAACGGGAACATGATTTTAGGCAGTGTCTTTTGAACTTTGAACACGTTTGGTAGCCCAGCCTTTGACCGCAGGTTCAGGACTGTGAGCTAAGGCAGCAATGCAATATCAGATGCGTACATCTAGAGGTCACTCCGAATGGCAGCTTGTCCTGTTAAAATCTCAGATTCTCAGCTTTGTTTCTCTCGTGCATGCTTTCGGTCGGTTCAGCTTTTTTTTCTTCTTTGAAGCAGTTCCCCACTGCTCCTGCCCTCAAAACACTTCACAGAAAAAAATGTCAGAACCTTTACTTACCCCCTCTGTAAGATAAATACTGCCCCTACTTACAAAAACAAAAGGGGCGGGTGCAGTGGAGTGTGTGTGTGTGTGTGGGGGGGTCTCCACTCTGTGAGCAAATTTTAGGATGAACCCAAAGACTCCTTCATTGTCAGCAGAGCATCTGAAGAGTAATCACTTTTTTTCATGCAAAGTGTTTTAAGAGCCCAGTCACGGATGAAGGGGGAGGGGGGGGGGGGAGGAGGCGGAGAAGGAGGAAAGGGAGAGAGAGAAGGAGGGAGTGAAGGAGGGAGGGACAGAAGGGGTGCTGTGTTTTAACAATACTCCGCAGGGAGCAGTGAAGTAAGGCTGAAGCTAGCTGAGCACTCCCCCTCACACATAATTCCCAGTTTTCTTTTTTTGCAAGACATGGGGAGAGAGGGTGGAGGGTAATAGTTTTACACACTAAGTCCCTTAAAGGATAGAAAGGGAGAGGGAAAAAAGAGATGATAGACACCATAAATGATAGAAGCCATATATCCAAAACTAAACGAGACCCCAGCTTTTCTTCTGAAATCAAGGGTATAAATAGGGAGCTTTTCCCCCCTTACTGTTACAGAAACCTTACAGTAACAGTAGCCTGCACTCCTTTGGAAGGCTTAATACTAGAATTTTGGAGCCTTGCTGAGAGGATCACACTGCATTCTGCCACAAGAGCATCAGTGAGGCCAGGTCTTCATGTTGGATGATTAGTTATGGAGGCATTGGATGGAGCTCTATCATTCCAGCTCCACCAGGCCTTTTGGTGGTGGAGATTATGCAAGCTGAGTGTGTGCAAGTAATGGAGCAGGAATGTCTGTATACTTATGGACATGTGATTTAAAATGTAAAAAAATACAAATATTGTTACTGTTATTAGCAGTGCCTTTCTTGCTATGTGGTCATTTCAGAGTCAAATTACAATGCTAGCCCACTTTTACTGAAGTACTGTAAAGAAAAAGGCTTATTTTAAAGGAATAGTTTTGTAAAAAAAAAAAAACAAAGTAGACATAATATAAAGATAAATAAAAATATAAAGTGTTTCATCACTTACTCCAAATGCAGTTGATCAGCGAGAAGTTTGCAGTGGTTGAGTTGATTATAAATGTAGCCTCATTATTAAATAGGGTCTAATAATGTTGTTTGACTGAAGCAGTTAAAGAATCACACAAGCTGTTCCATATTTATTTACCAGGTGTCTAATTCCCAAATGAGATTGGTGACAGTTTAAGTCCAGTGTTTGTTAGCAACATTAGCCTAGCAACTAAAGTAGCACTTTTCATATATTAAACATCTTGGCTGATCAACTGGCTCTGGGGATAAGACTCTTTTTCAGGATGTGGTCTCGCTGGTAGAACTTGCTGTGGCTGGTCCCTGGTTAGTACTGTCCCACCCGAGGGATTCGAACCTTCAGCAGAGAACACTGTTGAACATGAAAGAAGCATAATCAGTTGAAATTCTACTAGCTCAACAAATTCATCAGCAAGTGATGTATTCCCACAACATTAGGAAGTGCCACATAGTACCACTTGTCCGTGTGTTTTAAGGAAGCACGCTCAAAATAAACTTTAATGATGCCTTCTCTTGTTACTCACTAATAATTCTGTAATTAATCATGGGCATGTTCCTCCTCCTCTTTCTGGTGATTTCATCTCATCACATAATATCAGTTTAACATTTCTACCATCTAGGAGACACAACACTGTAAACATACGTGACTGCTCCCAGGAGGCCGACGTTGGCTTCTAATTCACTGGCTTCTTCTTGGAAATTTCCATTCCACCTTGAATAGTGCAGGCACCAGGCACCAGAATGCAGTGGCGGGACTATTTTAGATGGAATTTCATGGTTAACAGCACCCTGGTTAGTGTTGGGGTGTGTTTAATTATTATTGGAACACTTTATACAAAAACACATCAGAAGTCATGAATTGTCTTAAACTTGCAGAAAATGGTTAAATAATGAATCATTTAAAAAGTACCACGGGATCCTGAATCTGATCTTTGTCTGCATGTTTAGTTTGTTGATTCTCCACGCAGTTCTGCAGATGACGTAGAGCCAAAGCTCAACAAAGAGCCAGAACATACTTGCAAAAGGGTTAACATCACTAGTATCTTGCAGTCCATCCACCACTCTGGCAACAGTTGTTAATTACAATTCAGGCCAAAAAAAGAGTATCATAATCTGTAGCAGAGAGAGACAGAGAGAGAGAGAGAGAGACTTTTACAAGGAGTCTGTGTGAGAGAGAAAGAGACATGGAGAGGAGTGAGAGAGTGGAGAGAATAATAGAGTTGAACATTTATAGAGAAAGAGGAGGATAAATGTGTACATGAACAGTAAATGGGCTTTTTTCTACTCTTCTGCTCCTGCTGTTTTTATTAAGAGGCCTCAACATGCTCGTGAAATATATCTTATTCATGAAAGGAGACAAGGTTAGACTTTCCCAAAGAATTCATTATTCACACTCAGACAGACACTCTTTCTCTCACACCGTATACACATACACACACAGAAGCAGCCTCTTTAGGTCAGAGCCTTCCCTCTGCGGAGCGTCGTAAGGGGTCCTGCAGCAGGCGGAAGGTTCCATTTGTCAGAAAACGAAGGAGCGGGGTTTGCCGGCCTGCGGTTTGGCGAGCACTCGCCGCTTTCATTGTCTAAGAAGAGGCAGGACATTATTCACCACAGCCTGGGGGACTGTAGCTGGGGCACACTGGGAGAATGAGAGAGAGAGAGAGAGAGAGAGTAGTGAATGGAGAGTGGAGTGAACGTCCTGGGACAGAGTTCCTGGAGCAGGAGAGAGCGCTACTTAGGCTCAGACTTGATCATACACTCAGTCTGGGGAAAAGAAGCAAGGAAAGAGACTCTTATTCAATCAATACAATTAACGATTACCACAAACTTTCTCTCACCACAAACAATGCTCAGAACAGCAGACAACCTCAATCACCGCCTCTGCAAAAAATAGCTTAATAAAGTGAGAGAGAGAGCAGAGAAAGACTGGGAGAAGAGGGGATGTAAGTACTCAGAAAGAGACAGAGAATAGAGGGGGTAAAAAATAGCAGGAGTGAGGTGTAGAAAGATGGAATAGAGAGAGATGGGAAATAGAAAAACAGCAATGAAGAGTCAAAGTGAAAGAGAGGACAGGGGGATTAAAGGGAGTAGAGAAAGAGAAGAGAGTAAGAGAGGTAGAGAACGAGAGGAGAGAGACAGGAAAGAGAAAAAGCAATGGAGAATGAAAGAACGAGGGAGTAAGAAAAAGATTGGGGTAGCGAAAGAACAAGAGGGCGAGGAGACAGGAAAGAGAAAAAGTGAAGAAGAGTAAAAGAGAAAGAGCGAGGAAGTAAGAAAGAAAGCAAGGGAGTGAGAAAGAGAAATGAGACGGGATAAAGAAAGAGGTGGAGTCACTGTGAAAGGAAGGAGGAGAGCAAGAAAGCAAAGTGAAGTGAAAGAAAGAGTGAGAGAAAGAGAAAACAAGAAAGAAGGAAGACAGGTGGAAAAGAGAAAACGAGCACAAGTGAAAGAGAGGAAGAGAGCAAGAAAGCAGATTAGAGTGAAAGGGAAAATGTGAAGGAGAAGAAAGAGCGAGAGAGAGAGCAATGCTGAGAGAAAGAGAGAGAAGAAGAGAAAAGGAGAAACTACAGGGGGCAGAGAAAGAGCAAGAAAGAGGTGGAAAATCGGAAAGGACAGACGGGAAAGAGGAAAAGAGGTGCAATGGAGAGTGAACAAGAAAAGAGGAGGAACAGTGAAAGAGAGGGAGGGTGCAGGGTGAAAGAGAAAGTGTGAGTGAGAGAGAGAGTGAGAGGTAGAGGGAGGGCCACAGAGGTTAGTGGGAGACACTTCAGGATCAGTTTTGGAAAGAGAGGGTCGTGTTGGAGCGAGAAGTGGAGAATGAAACAGAGAGGAAAAAGGAAAAAAGTGATAGTGAAGGTGATGAGACGGGAGAAGAACGGGAAAGAAAAGTGTCAGGAGAGGAACGTGGAAGGTGGGGGGAAAAAGACCAAGAGCACAGAGAAGGAGAGAGGGAGAGGGAGAGGGAGAGAGAGATGAGTGGAGAGTGTTTCTGCTCTCCCTCTGAGCTCGGTGTGTGTAAGCTCCTGTCTACCTCCCAAAGCTCCTTTCACAAAGAGATTTACAAGACAGGTCTCCGAGTGCACTCTACCGCCCCGCATCTACAGAGTGTGTGTGGATACGTGTGTGTGTGTGTGTAAGGTATGCCAATATCTGTGAGAGATGTAGCATGCATAGTGCGCACACTGGAGTGGAACTTTGAGGGAGTTTGTAGTGGATCATTGATAAAAGTACTGTATGAGGCTGTGTGTGTGTGTGTATGTGTGTGCAGGTGTATGTGTATGCAGATGTGTTTTGTGGGTTTAAGACCAGATAAAGGAGTTTTACCTGGATTTTAGATGAGCTGAAAAATCGCTCATTAGAAATAAAGAAATGAACGGAGAGTCAGGATATGCTTGGTGATCTGTACATTCTTGTCGGTGGCATACACAGAGCCTTAGATGTCAAGGAAGAGGTGTGTGTGTGTGTGCGTGTGTGTGCATGTGTGTGTTCTGTAGTCTCACATACAAAGGGGCCTTCTTAGCTTTTAGAATTATTTATAATGTTTGGCTTTTGTGGAGCACTCTAAGCACTTGTCTCCTTCTATTAGGCTGAATAACTCAACTGAACTCAACTGAGGTTTCCACACTTCATCCCTCCAAATCCTTCCACACTTCAGCGCTGGGGCCATTTTATTATACCTACCCTGAAATAAGGCTTGTTCTAAAATTTGCAATATTGGAATCTGTGTTCGGGATAGCTCTATCATTATTGGTGTCATTGTAAAGCCTTATTGACCAGATTCATAACACGCTGTGGTCACATGTGGCTCTGAATGTAGGCCCTTTCATAAAGTTTTTGTGGTGTTTCTCCGTGCAGTGCTCTTTTTTTTTTACCACAGTGGTAATTTTACACATGACCTCAGTAACAGTGGGTGCTGAAATGGAATGAATCAGAGCCCTGGATTTCAAAGAAAGAAACAGAAGAAGTGGTGGGCAATATGACAATATTTTATGGAATTGTGATAAATTCTGTTGTTGTTGCATATTGAGGATGTAGTTAGTGCTTAAAGAACACTGACTAACTGCACATTTTAATATAAACAGTATAATTAGTCTGGTTTATCTGGGTTAAATGCAGCATATTTTGAGTAAACATCACTGTACTCAGTATGGTAGAGTGTCAGTGTCAGTGTTTTTTTTGTGCATCATAATTAAAATTGTGTATTGTAAAAATGTGATGTAATATTTTGACTATATCACCCAGCCCTAAACAGAAATAACCTTTAGTGAAATCCATATAGCAACCAAATAGTGTGCTTCATTTCTACCATATCTAAGTCTTTCTAGTAGAATGAAAATAAATCCTTACTTCAGGAGAATGTGGAAGTGGTGAAGCAAACATGAGTTCGAAGGATGCTAGGATAGCTCACTCTATCAAACCCTATTATAGTGTCTTTAGCTGGCTAACCATATCACACCATGCAACCTGGACACAATGAGAACAGCAACACTATCTGGTAACACTTGGGAATAATCACAACTGTGGGCTGCCACAGTGACATAAACCAGCCAATAAAAGCAGAGCTAATCATTTTTTGTTCACCAGTCCTTAGAAGGAAAAGCAGCGTTTCATTCTAAGGTACTATAACAGGGCTGTAAATAGGCTTGTAAACTGCTTTTGAGCATTTATTTTCATCCAAAGTGACTTGGTATACTTGCTATTTATACATCAAAGAACAACAAAAATACTCTATAAATGCAATCTTTGCCAGCTTTTACATAGTGCTCCATTTTTGGGGCTATCTCAGTAATAAAATCAAAAATGTGGTTTTAAGTAAGTACTTCTTGTGTGTTAAAATCCACAAAGTACAACCTCAGCATCCAGACTCCCTCACTAATGCTTTTCATCTTGGTCAGCTGCAGAATAGAAAACACCAGTGCACCACTGATGTATGTGGTGGCGTCTGACTCAATTTGTTTTTTCAGTTTTTCTACATCCTTAACTTTTGGATGCCTGAAGACAATATTTCACAGTTGTAGCTCATTAAAACAAGTGGAGAAATTCTGTTCAGAGTGTGGATTATATCAGCATCTATACATTAACCCTTTATACCCTAAGTTAATGATTCAGGTATTAATCCTAAGACGGAATCTATTGTACAGCTATTAAATTTGCCACATTTTGTGGCGTGCTACAGGGTTCTATTTTAGGACCCTAGAAGTGATGTAGTAAAGAGGCGTGATCCTACATAATGGGGAATAAGGGCTTAATGCAGAGAAAATTGTATGATTTGAATTCGTCATCAACTTGTGAACAGTCTTGTTTTGCAGTAAGATGAAGTCTGTTCTTGACATTTTTACTGTTTTGTTTTTTGTTGACATTGAAACAAAATGCAGGCCTAAACTGATGCTACAGAAAATTGGGTGTCATAACAATCTTACACATTTGTTTTGTCAGGAATATTTAAAAAGCTCCAGTTTAGCAATCAATTTATACTGGAGGGAAAGCGCAGGTGACCGGTTGAGTTGATTGCGTTCGTCCTGTTTAAGCGAAGGCCATGTTGGAGGTGGCATATGTTAATGGAGCAGTTATTGGAGCCATTAGTGACATGATTAGCGGGTGAGAGGGGTGATGGGAAAGGAGTGGCGGAGTGATTTGTCTTCTCCTGAGAGAGCAGGGATCAATGCAAACAGCCTCAACAAGCTGTATAAACTCATTAGCTTGGAGAGACCCGTCTCTGTATTTACATACATTAACCAGCGCACTGTCCACACTTGTACACACCCTGGCAAAGCAGGGGGACCGTGCGGGTGTGTGTGATTGGGTTAATGTGTTAATAAGTGCCAGAGTGTGTCTGGGACTTTCTAATTAGATTGTGTTGAGGTGTGTGTAATGAACTGTGTGTGTGTGTATGTGCGTGTTTTTCAATCAAGCTGTAACTTTTTATCAGTACTTCTGGAATGTGGCACTGAAGGCAGAAAGCATTTTCAGACTCATTATAGACATCAAAGTGTGTATGGTATATTTGCATAGCCACTTGTTTGGTCTAATGTTTGGAACACCAGTCTGTTTTTAGTGTGTGTGTATGTTGCATGTGTGTGTGACCTATGTGAAACCATTAGGGGTGTGCCTAAGAGATAAATGTATTCTCTCTTTCTATCTTGTTGCTGTAATAATCCTCCTCTCCATGTCTGTTTGCTGTTCCGCTGTGCTCCTAATTAACCCCGGTGTTGCAGAAACCCTTCAGTGTTTAAAGCTCACAAAAACGCTTACAGTGATGAGCACAGAGCACACATTTGTTTTAGTAGGATTTGGAGTGTATAAGTGAAGGACTGCGGTGATTGGTGGTTTTAAGGAGGTAAGATAATAGCTAGTAAGACTGAATCAGTAGACACCTGTAGTGTTGGACTTCACAGTCTGATATGAGGTTAATGCAATCTGTGTCCACCATGTGGACGCTTCATCTATAGCTTACAGTGTACTGTGTATTCTCTGTATTGTGAAGGTTCTGTACGACTACACATCGTTACACCTCTACTGTAGGTATAATTAAAAACCTGCATTTTCTGGTACATGTATCAGTACATGTGAATAAACTGGATATGAAGCTCCTGTGAAAATGGGTTAATACTGATGGATTTGTTTAGCCAATCGACTTATTGATTAGAATATGTTCTAGAGATAAAGTCAAGGTTTTCTCTGGAAAGCAACCAGCAAGTCATTACGTATTTTTTCCACTTTTCTGTACATTGACTTTTCCCCATATAGGTATACAGTATCTGTATCTCAGCAGCATCTTACAGCTGTGCATATGAGCCTCTTTGTGGGCTCATGTGTGTGTTTGTCTCTGTGTGTGGGTGTGTAGTGATGTCGATCCCTCTGGGCTTGGTGATGATGGTGATGATGAAGATAATGAGGCTAAGGAGATGCTGAAGCTTCCATGTGTTGAGTGTGGGAGAACGTCTGAAACATAGCCTTCGTCTCTCAGCAAGTATTCAGGCACGCGTGTGTCCCTTTGTAAGTGTGCGTTTGCGCAGGTATGGAGGACGTCTCAGGTTCTGAGTGTGTGTCTGTGTGTGTGCGGGAAGATAGAGAGCTGTTGGAAGTTTCCAGAAGTCCCTCAGTGCCTGCCTCCCTGGTGTGTTTGATCCAAACCCCTCTCTCCCCCTCTCTCTTTCTCTCTTTCTCTCTGTTATACCTCTACAAGTATTTACAGTCAGTCTGACTCATAGGAATAAACACACACTCTCACGCATGTGTGCATAGGCATGTATATTTGCCTTTTTCACAAGCGTGTGAAATGAAGATGATTTGGGGAAGTAGTGAGGAGATGTTTACACAAACACACTAAAGTGCACACACACTCAAATCATGTGAAATTAAACAATGCAAATTTTTTTAACACTGCAAAACTTACTGATACTGGAAAACTGGGAGCTAAACATACAAACACATGCTTACACACTGACATTCACATTATATTATTGTTAGGGCATGTTGGAGACTTAGATACAACAGTGTCGATGTGCCACAAATGTATCAGTGTTGGACAAAATCCTTTTGATAAAGTTAACAGCAACCGATGGAGACAGTTAACAAGGAAATCTAAAAGGACAGCTCATAGGATTGCTATAAATGAAGCCTCTATTTGATGGCCCTTATATTTTTTACATTCAGGAAGATGTCGCAGACTGTGAAGTAGTGGTATACTATTCCACTATGCAGTGACACCTGCAACAATATGGCCTTCTTGGACAAAGCATCAGATAAAAAGCTTTTCCTTTGTCCTCACTACGAAATTCAGCATCAGACTGAAATAAAACACCTTTCCAACAGTTAAGCACGTGCTTGGATTGATCATGCTTCAGCCTTGTGTTGCAGCCAGTGGCATGGGAAACATTTCTCTGATAGAGGAACGAACAGATTTATTTAAATACCAGCAAATTCTGAAAGCAAACCTCACACCATCTGTAAAAGAGCTTAGGATGAAAAAGGGTTGGCTTCTACAGCAGGATAATGATCATAAACACACCTCGAAATCCACAGTGGACTTCCTCAAGAGGTATAAGCTGAATATATTTATATATTGAAACTACCAGCAGCTGTGATTAGAGTGCTCAGAAGATAGCTCTAAGTTTGCATCTGGGCTAGTTTTTGTCTGACTCGTCTTAAGAACAAACTGTCTGTCTGGATGCCTTCAACTCCAGCTGCAGTGTGTTATCTACACACACGCGCTTTAGCCTCCCTTGTTGTAGCTAAATCTCTGCCGCAGCTACAGTTCAGCGAAAGCCGCACGCACTGCTCTTGGAAACTTTTTCGGTGAGGATGGCTCAGAGCCCACCTGAAAAAAATGAATGGACGAAGGAGCGAGGAAAAAAATGAACGGAGCAAAAAAGACCGGGGGATGAATAAAAAACGTTAGAATGTCTCCGGAATGTATGACTCAATAGGTTTTGGAAGTGCGCCCACATTGGTCAGGAAGTGGGCTATAAAAGTGACTCCTGCATTCTTCGTGTTTTTTTCTCTCTCTCTCTTTCTCTCACTCCCTCACTCCCTTCATTTTTCCTCCCTCTTTCCTTTCCACACTCTCTCCATCTCTCGCTCTTGCCTCCCCTCTGCTTCCATCTAGGACGGCGTCCAAACTCCTGGATAACTTCATCTGGCCTGCTACTAAAAGCAGACTCATCCCTCGTTCCCCTCCCTCTCTCTTTATCTCTGTTTATTCTAAAACTAATGCGCTCCCTTCGCTTGACCCTCTACCTCTCCTCTCGGCCCTCCTCCATCCATCTTTCCTTCCGAACGTGTTTGCACCGCTCCTTTATTTCGCATTCACCCTCCTACCCCCCCTCTCCTTCTCTCTCTCCCTTTTTCTCTCAGCCTGTCTCCCTCCCCCATTCTTTGGTTTTCTCGCAACGTGGCTGCACACTGCAGGATGACTTCATCTAGTCTAATTTCTGGCCTGTAATAAGCTCTAAATGGCAAAGCCGCCAGGGTCTGTAGAAGAATTAATAAGAGCCAATAAAGTGTGCCTGTGGGGGCAGTGGGCTGTCTTTAAGTAAACATTATGACTCCTCCAGGGGGTTGCATAGTGGGGGTTTGGCGGGGCCGGGGGGGTCCGAGCTTTGGCTTGATGAATCGTCCTGAAGCTGTGGGACGGGTAATTTGCTCCCTGATTCCGCACCAATGGGGCTAATAAGGCCTCTACGCTTCAGCTGTCTGATTGGATAAGTAAGCAAATACATATGTGTTACACACACACACACACACACACATGCAAACACAAACGAGTGTTGTGTGTGAATTGTGTTCGAGTATGTGTGTATGCAGGATGTACACTATATTGACAAAAGTACTGGGACACCTGCTCATTCCGTGTTTCTTCCAAAATAAAAGGTATTAAAAAGAGTTTATCCTGCTTTTCTTGGATTACTTGTTTCTACTGTCCAGTGATGGCTTTTTGCTGTTTTAGTAAGGTCAGGATGTTGGATGGTCATCTTCATACGTAATCTCTCTAAACTCCCCAACTGGAGTTTGGAGAATATGCAGAGTCCTATTCTTTTGGCGGTACTTTTCTACAGGACTGTAGGGTAGGATGGCATAGGGAACCATTATATGACCATTATAGCCCCCAAACCTAAACATCATCTGAAATCTGTGAATAGACCTCCAAAAAGCAGGGCATGCAAGACGACCCAAGAACCTCACAAAACTAGAAGCCTTTTTACCTCCAGTTTAAATAGAAGGGAAATGTATTGCATTATACAGTACAGGACAAAAGTATGAAAACAAGCAGGATATTAGAGGCTAAGATGGTTCTCCTCTTCCCCCATCTCTCAGAGCCAGGCTAGCGTGGGCATCTGTTAGCATTCAGCATGATGGAGCATGGTGGACCTTCATGTGTCTTGGAAGAAGCACATGCTAGCCTTCACACTGCCAGTGCTGGTGACATCATGTAATAGGGGGAGTCCTAGCCAGTGGGTAGGAACATTAAAAACACATTTAGCAGCCATTGCACAGCAATACACCGGATTTCAACCTCCTCATTTAACCCATCTGTGGCAATGAACACACACACACTAGTGAATAGGGTAGTGAGCACACACCCCATGGAGCAGTGTGCAGCCCGGGGAGCAATTGGGGGTGTCTTGCTGAAGTCTTTCTGGTCTAGGGGATCAAACTGGCAACCCTATGGCCCACCTTTCTAACTTTAATGCCACGGCTGCAAAAAAACCAACCAAACAAACAGAAAAACAGAAATATAGAAAAATATGGAAATTATAGAATGGCATCAGATCTGTCAGCAGTCATGTTCTTAAACTTGGCCGCTCAGTCAGAAAAGCTCATCCCACCAGTCAAAAGGGATTTCTGAAAGAACTCAGAATGGCTTGAAATGTCATGCTTCTTAAAAACAGTGTCTAAATGGTTCTTGAATGACATGAATGTGGGTGTTCTATGGCAGAACCTTTATTTTGAAGTGTTTAACAACTTTTTTTGTTGTTGGTGTTTGTTTCCCTTAAGCTCTTCTCTTAATTTTTTCTATTTGTATTTTATTAAATCTATCGTTAAAAGCATCAGAACAGCGCAATGACAGTTTCTTTCAAAAAAACGAAATGCGTCTTAGAAAAAAGAAATCAGGATAATCAAGTCACCTCCTGTAATACATTTTCATCCTGACCATAACCATCATAATAATAATGAAAATAATAATCAACATAATTTTAAGTTACTATAGTAATAACATGCATTGTTATCATTATTAAGAATACAGCAATTGAAAAAATGAACATACAAACAAATAATATGTATAAAGTGGAATAGGAACATTCATCTGTTATAAGCTGAGATATACATAGTATTCTGGCATTTCTTATGATGGTTGTCCTGCCAAAAAATGGTTGATTGTCCTCTCCAAAGTTATATAGTGCAATTAGCTGCCTGCTAAGCCCAGACTGGCAACAATAGAAGTGCTATTCTCAATATTACAAATCAACTGAGCATCATTATGATTTTGAAGCTGTTATTTTAAAGTAAAAAATGACATAATGTTGCTTTAAGAGTTCAGAATCACTACACATCTGCTGTTGTAGACATTAAATAAACCCCTAGCAATCTGTGTTAATACATGTACTACTGACCTAATATTTATTTTTTTAAGTAAAAAATGCTCTCAGATGTTTGGCCCATACGCACTGAAGTGAGAGGCATAGTCCTTGCTACAAAGCACTATTTCAGAGTAATAAACTGGCAGATAAATAAGAAGCTGTGACTACATTGCCCTGTGGTGTCCAGCACCTGTTGGGAGTCTTTGTGGCATCTGCTTTTGACAAGTAGAGGTACCTCGGGCCTCTGGGGAGATGAGCAGGAAACCCCCTTTTTAAGCCCTACTAGGCTAGCCACAGCCCAGCGCTTGATCCCAGTGTGCGCAAACAGTATGTGTGTGTGTGTGTGTGTGTGTGTGCTGTTTCATCAGCAAAGATATTCCTTCCTTCACTCATCAGCTCCCTGGGGTGCCCTCGCACAGTGGATCTCCACACAGACGTTGCACATGCTGGAGAGTCACATCTCCCTTTGGACTTTCAAACTCAACATGTGTCACATAGACTTGAATAGGGAACTTGACACATGCACACACAAGGCACACACTCTTTTGTGCTTTCTAGGACCCGGTGCAACACCTTGACCCCACCTGAACATGCCATAAAACATTACTGTAGGTCATGGCGTTACCGCTGGTACACCAAACAATTTTTAATCAGTTTCCAGTGTCAGAATAAAATCACGTGAGTCTTGCTAGAGCTGAAGCACGCTCCTGTGATCTCGATCGTTTGGTGGTCAGGATAGCTGTGTTAACTCACAGGAACATCTCGTACAGGACTGGGGGTATGGGATTAGAGCAAATAGTGACCCTGCAAGATTCTCAGTCCTTGAAAAAACATAGTCTGTGGCTGAAAACACTGAAAGTGATAATAATTTGTCTTTAGATGTGAGAGAGTGTCAGACTACAGTCTTTTAAAAGAGTGTTTTTGAAGTAGTGTATGGTTAGCATAACTAGGCTGAATAATGCTAGGAGTGGCAGCAGAAGTAGATCTAAATTTGTGATAGTTTTTTTTGGAATTTATCATTGAATTTAAGAAATATTGAAATTTTGTTTTGATAGCTGAAGCACACATGCATTTCACATGCAGTATTGTTTAGTGTCTGAAGATTTCTTTTAAGTTCTGCCCTGGAGCTTAGTCCCTATATAAACTCAGAGCTTGCTGATTAGCATTGCACAAACTGGAAGTGTAACTCTTTGCACACTTGCTTTGAACTTGTTATGTTGTTAGGTTATCTCAGATAGACTTGCTTTTTTTCAGTGGTTTCTAGCACTGTAACAGTCAAACGTGGGGTCAAAGCATAGCTGTCAAGATACCTACATGAATGTAGCCATTTTGCAGCTGCTACCGCTGTTTTCTAGTTGTCTAGGCTCATTTTAAAGTTTAATTTACTGTCATTTTTTCATATTAGAGAACAAAAAAGCACTTTGTGGTGCAGACGTAAAGCAGGTCGCAGTAGAATTATTTGCGAGAGTGTGATTTATAACTCCAGAGAGAAAAAAACAACAACAAAACCTTATCACTTATTGCTTTACATCTTCTGGGTCTCTTCTGTCTCCTTTCTGCTCCTCCTCATAAACCAGCTCATGAAGCAACTCAAGGCAGAACAAACAGGCAAACAACAGCGCTAATAAGCCAAGGAGCCGGAACTCGCTAGAGGTTTCTTATTGTCATGCTGCTTTTCTTCCACTCTTATCTACCGAGCAGCGGGCGCTAAAGAGGGGCCGTGTAAGCATTAAGATTACATCGTCGCGCGTTTGTTAACCAGGAACGCAAGACACGCTGGGCTCATTCTGCGGTGAAAGCGCTCCCCTTCCCTTTCCATTGCGCCTTAAACACTGTCTCTGTTCCACAGAGAAAATGAGAGAAGGAGAGATGGAGAGAGAGAGAGTGAAGGGGAAAGAGGAAGAAAAAGAGCGCAGCGAAGAGAGAGGATAATCTTATTACCGCCCCACACGGCACTCACCGGTGGGACGTTCAACGCCTGCATCATTCGTCCTTGAAACATTCACCTCGCTCCCCAGCACCTCCTCCTCACTCTCATCAAGACTGATTTGTACTTCTGCAAAGATGCTTGAACATGTACAGTTATGTGCAAAAGCCTTAGGTTGCTTGCATTATTTCTCAGAGAAAAAAAACAAAATATATGAAATAAATATAAAAGGACGTTAATACAGTAAATGATCATTTTCTGTCTGTTAGGTTAACAGTTCTATAACCTATCAGTCCATTAAATTAAACTAGATGTGCTTATGGTGGAATTAATGAACTCTTTGCAAAGGCTTCAGTTCAGGTCACTTTTATTTATTTATTTTTTTAAACACATTTATAACAAACTACACATTCATAAATATTTGATACAGTTTTCTTGTTGTATTTGTTTGGTCTAAGACTTTGACACAGTACAGTAGTTGTGTATGAGAAATGGTTTGCGGGTATAGACCACTGAAATTATAATCTGCATTTTTTCTTACGCCCATATTAGGTATCCTGGGTCTAAGCTCGATTTCCAGTGGATGAAATAAATGGGGTTTTCAACCAAATCACCTCTATCATATTAATTTATAAATAAATCTGTTCTGATCCCTGTACGTTTTTCTCTTGTACAACACTGGATCTTCTGAATTATGAGGTTGTTAACGTGAGTTAACGTGAGTTAACGTCATTAGACTGCAGCATCTTAAACCAACCAACTAAACAAACAAACAAGCTTGCTTTGCCAGTGTGTATACATGCAATGTTTGAAAACCCATTAATTTCTGAGTTTAAGGCTCATTTTCTCTCCGTTTACGTATCAAAATTAGTACTGAAAATGAATAATGCTTCAGATGTTGTAACATCACTGCCCACATACTTCTATGCATCCTTTACATTAGCATGGATGTTAAGCAATACATCCACTAGAGGGCAGTTTGAAGTCAAAGGTTTGTGATAATATACGTACTACAAAAAAGACGGAGGGGGAAATAAACAGCTGTTAATGATGTATAAAAATGTTCCACCACAGGTTTCTTTTCTGCCAAAGTTTCTTCTTCCCCATGTGTTTCGCTTGAACTACTGGCTACGTTGGCTACTGGCACTATTTCCAGTGGTACTGCTTCAGCCCATCCGCATCCATAAACTTTCAGAGCATGCAGTAATATGGATGAAATGAACACACAGAAGGCTCCATCCATATCCATGTTTAAGGTTGAGCATAAATGAGCCTTTAGAGTTTCGGGTCTGTTGTAGCTTGCAGAATATTGCAGATTGACCAACATGCAACCTGAACAATTGCTGCCAGTTCAACTAACATTTACCTGTACTATTTTTTGCCCAGAAAGACCCCTAATAAAGACTCTGGAACTGTCATTGTCTCTATATAAGCTAGTGCCATTACTTAGCTAGCTAGCTGCTGCTATCTAAACTGTACCTTGACCAAATGGTCCCCAGTTATAAACAGCTTTGGTAAGCAAAAAAAGTTTTAGTCAAATGTCATTCATATTGGTCATTTCGATTAGAAGCACATCGGTGATGCCAATGTCTGTTGTTAGGCTGGCAGAAGTTTAATGTGGCCCTTGAACGACGTCTGGTGGAAAGGCTGAGCACATGCATCCTTTCTCCTTTGTGAAGTGTTTCCCAATCTCTGCCCTCTATCTCTCTTGCTTTTTGTATCTCTGTCTTCAACCCGTACCATCTTTCCTCTAGGTCTTCCTCCTGCTCTTTCTCTCACCCTACGCTTTTCCTGTTCTTTTTTCCTCCCAAGTTCTTGAGATCTCTGGTGAGGTGCAGTGGTGTTGATAGGTGTCAGATAAAGGATTTGGGAACGGGCTGATGTAATGATGATGAATGCAGTGCTGTTCAGCTCCTCTCTCCAGAGGGAGCCGGGAGAACAGAGCCTCGTTGTAAAGCGAACCCAAAGCGACGTATCCTCCGGCTCATGCTAACCCATTACCCAGGACCCCGTACCCTTATTCAGTGCCTGACCTATAGACCCCATGCACATATCCAATGCATTTGTCATCAAGAAGGTCTGTAGTCATACATGCCATACTTATAGCCTGGGCTAACATATAGAGCATGTGATGCACAGCACTTAGCTTGGGTTGGTTTTCTTACCATGTTTGTGTGCTTTCTGTTCCTGAATCTAAACCCAAATTGAGACTGTCGATGTAGCATTCATACTGGTGTAATTTCTCACAGTATAAACCCATGAGTCCTTATTCTTGTAATATTTAGGTTCTGATACAAATTCTACAAAAAAAAACCATTACACATAATGAAGAAGAAGGATACCGTAAGAAAGTGTTGATATTTTTGTCGCGCACATGCTATGCAGTCAAAAGTTGATTCTGTTGTTTGACTTTGATGTCCCATTTGCCACTGACTTTCAACTCCTTGCTTTTGTCACCAGAGCGTATAATTTATGTTAAATTGATTTGCCTAATGTGCTTAAAATAAGAATCTTTTTTTCCTTGGGAGCAGTCTGAATTGTGGTATTTTAAACCTGGTTAATCGCCTCTTTTTCTGTGAGTAAGGATTACGGGCCGGCACACATAAAGAGAACACCCTTCCTCTCTCTCTCACCGCTAATTGGGTGTGGGACTCCATCAGAGCGAGGAATAAACATTAATATGAAAAATTTACATTTATTTTGGGCAGCCACAGCCACCAAACAGAGGTTTTAAACACAGTCTATTGTGCGCAGCTTAGTGGTATTTGAATAGCAGGCCATTGTTTGGCGGCTTCATTTAAGAACCCTAAGCTCATCTCCTCTGTTCTGCTCACTTCATATAATACAGGCCTTAATGACTGTTGTGTCATCACCGGCCTACACACTCTCAAGTACACCTGAACTTATTTATGTTATTAAGTTCGGCTGGAGCAAAGAAGAACCCTGTTGTTTATCCCATTAGATGTTATAGTTATCACTCGGATAAGAAAAGCATGATGTAGGTTTAGATGAATTATTATTTCTCACTCTGTGTTTCTTAATACCATTGGGCAAATTCTGTATAATGTGTAAATTCTAAACTTAACAAAACAAAATCAATGGTAATGTCTTGACCTTTAAGGGTGACGGTAATTATGCATTGGGTTATTTGACTCATAACAACCATGGAACCATTATAGGTACTATGTAGAACCCTTATTTTCTATTAAAAGTTCTGTAAGAAACTTTATTTTTTTGCATATGAAGAACCATTTTACCAGGCAAAATAAGCACCAAATGTTTCTTTGAGTTGACAGGGGTCTTTGTAGAATGGGAACAGCTGATTGGTGTCTGACTACGGCGAGTGCAAATGACACGCAGAAGCTAAAAGCCCCCTTGCTTATTTCGAATCAGAAAGGTTATTTGTCCTTTTTTCGGAAGGATTGGGCTTAAGTGAAACAAGCACTCCTCCTAATGCATTCTGGGTTTTTTTTATTGTTTTTTTCCTTTGTACCAAACCATGATGTCCAAACAGTGTGAACCAAACTGCGACTTTTGTGTACCATTACCCCACACATATAGAGACCAGTGCCTTTTAAGAACCCCTTTTTTGCAAGAGTGTAGGTTCTGATGCAGTAGCATTTCAATAGCATAGCAACACAGTACTGTTCACATATTATAAGAGAGTCCTCAAAACTTGTAGGGGTTAGAAAAGTGGGTGACGGTATGTGTAAAAGAGGAGGGGGGAGAAGGAGGACAGGGATTCCATGCTGGAGCACCTGTGGGATTAGGATGCAGTGGACTGGGGGGTTGAGCAAGGGGGCTAACAGGGGAAAGGTCCCGGTCTTAATTGGGCCGTCCGCCGGGCCGAGAGCACAAAGAGAAGCGCCCGCCACGCTTGAGTGGACTGGAGCTGCGAATATTTGCTTTTCCAAAGGAATGTTTATACCCGTGATCTCTCTTTCTCTCTCTCTCTCTCTCTCTCTCTCTCTCTCTCTCTCTCTCTGTCTCTTTCTCTCTCTCTCTGTCTCTTTCTCTCTCTTCTCTTTCATTTTACATGTGCTTCTTTTTACCCCTCGCCGGTTTCTCCTATCCTATCCTTTCCAGCCCCCTGCTCTCCTTTCTGGATCACCGAGGGATTGAAGAGGTAGAAAACTGGGGGTTCAAACACACACAGCCAAACGCACCCATGTGTCAGAAGGCCAGTCAATAACAGGCATAAAGGACTCTCTCTCTCTTTCTCGCCGTACTCTTGCTCGCGCACTCTCTCCCTCCTCTCCTTTACTGCGGCTGAGCGGACAGAACTGCTGGATGGTGTGTAATGTGAAAGCAATGGGGCTGACTTTGGGCCTCTGTTCTTCTGATCTCCCCCCCACTCTCTCCCTCCGACAGCCTGTCAGCGCCGGAGCGCCTCATCCCATCCACAGCAACCGCGCTTACCGCCAGACCAAAGCCGGCCCGGCTGTGTTCTTCTAGCTGGGGTCAGAATCGATCGTTAGCCTCTGAACTCGCCCCAGCTAGCGGCGAGAGTTTTTACTTTCTGCCATTAACTCTTAGACGTCTGGAGTTACCGCAGTTGTGTTTGTATGTGATTTAAATGGAATAACACAGTTTTACACTGTTATACACATTAAAGGTGGTTAGGTAAGGAATTGGATCTACATTTGGTTTGTTGTCTGGCACAATAAAAGCCGAAAACATAAGCCTAAAATATCTATGTACAGAAACAAATAGGGGAAGAAAGGGTGTAAGACACAAATTGGGTTACGTAGAATGTCCTCTTTTAGTTATTTACTTTGAATGCTGAGAAACGAGCCGTTGCTGTTGAGCATTGACTGATGTACTCCGTATTCATATGGGTGTGATTAAGGGAGGAACTTGAGTTTAATATGTTTTTGATTGGTTTTGTGGAGGGGGGTGGGATTATTGGGTTGTTGTTTTTCTTTTTTTTCTTTTCGGTAAACCAGGATTGCTTGCAGATGTTGTTTTGAGGAGAAAAGAAAGTGCATAATCTAAGGCCTGAAAAAAAACTCTAAATAAACAAAGTGCACTGCGTTCTGCGTATCCACACCTCCCCCGACCCCCTCCACTTTTATGGAGCATGGTTACACCCCTCCTCTTGGGACTGAAGCCTTTATAACTTCAATAGCTCTGTTGTAAGAACCAGCCAGCTACCACTGCGCTCCCCTCATAACTTCTGTCAAAGATGTTGAAAACAATTAAACCTGCTGTTAGGTACTTTTACTTGTGTAAAGTCAAACAGAGGCAGACTAAACATCCCTTCCAATTAAAGCTCAATTTCAGAGTGCAGAGTCGATAGTAAAATGTAGCCCACAGGCTTTTTATTTACTGCATTCCTTTAATATCGTTCAGCATCTGGGTATTTCCTTACAGCTGCTCGGCGCTACGTTTAAAAAAAGATATATACTTCAGCTTTCCAGCGGAAACTTTCAAATATTTTCCCTGACTTGTTGCATTAATAAGTAATCCTAGGCCAGTGGAGGACTGTCCTTGCTATTCATGCAGACCCCTAGCGACATTTGAAATTCTCTCTTGGAAAAGGGCTTTGGCTGTATTCCTAGCTGGTTGGCAAATCTGTAACCGACTCAGAAAAGAATCTTCTCTTTTTTTTGTGGGCCTCGAATGGAGCTCTGCGGAACCCCTCTCTCGAGCAGTCTGCTTGGCTGAACCCAAAAGAACCACAGAGCCAGAGAAAGAGCTTTAACTAAAACAAGCGTTTACTGCGAGGAGGAGAAAATGGCCCCAGCACTCCGATATTCCCAAAAGGAGCTTCAAACAAACCTTCATTTCAGGCGGGTGTGAGTTTCTCACTCTCTGAAGTATCCCCGTAAGGTTTTCGCCTGCCTTTGTGTGTGTGTTTTTTTTTTGTTTTTTTTTTTGCTTTTTGTGTTTTTGAGCAGTGATGGAGAGGTTTGGTACACGGCCTATACCCACCTGCAATCTCCACTCTCCAATGTGTAACTAGTCCTGAAACCGCAAACTTTGTTTTGCATGTGGTAAAAGTCCAAACTCTCGCTAAGGCCTTCCAAATGGCCTGTTACCTTTTATACAAGTGTTTCTGCTGCGGTTTTACTGGGTCCTAAAACTGATTGCTTATTGGACGTTTGAGTTTGTGGCACCGGTATAGAAATCATAACTTTTTTTTTTACACAGCCCAATACTTGTTGCTAGCCATTTTAAAACCTCTCACTTTTGGATCCTACAGGTGTCCCAGGATAGATGAGGCACTGAGGAATGCACAGTTGCCATGGAAACCCAGTCCCAGGCCAGTTCCGCAGCAGAGAAAAAGAAGAGGGTGGAGACCATCGTGGCGACCAAAAGCTCCTCCTCTAGTCGAGCAGACATCAGTGAGAAGGCCGTGGCCTCCAGCACCACTTCCAATGGTATGTCTGATTTTCAGCCTGGCATCTAGCCTTTAACACTGCCTATTGAAAATGTCACAATCATCCCAAATCTGCAAATCCCAAATCACTGACATACAAAAAGCACACCACATTAGAGCTCTGCTACCCACCCTGATCCCAGAAAGCCCATTTTTTACACGTACAACATAGGGCTAGGGTTAAGTTGTGTTTTCTTAATGTTTCTCTGTCATGCATACTCTCTCTCTCTCTCTCTCTCTCTGTCTCTTTCACAACAGTATTGCCACTAGCTGTATTCAGAGAAGTGGGTTTAGGTGGGGCTTGGGTTTCAAATTCAGCAGTACAAGTCTGGTCTGGTCAGGTTGGGTCTGAAACTCACAGATACAGGTCAGGTTTGGTCTATGCTTTTGTCCATGTAAAGTGTCAGAAACCAGGTAAGCAAGTCTGTCTCAGATTACTTCACAACTGCTGCACTTGCAAGGGTGTGATGATGTAGACATGCAGTCACAGCAGTGCAGTGCTAGTTGATGGGGTAGAACTTCCATTACTTTTGAGCTACATTACTAGCTAAAGTTTTTTTTAGCAACTTTTTAAGCAAATGCATTTAAACTTCAAACCTCACAACCTCTAACAGTACTGAGCTACTGAGATATCACAGACACTCCAGTTCTACCAAAACTCTGCCTTTTACCTCCGATGTACATACCAATAACATTACTGTCTTACACAGATGCCTTCTCAAACTAGACTCAGTTGCAGCCTTGTTAGGTTCTGCGCTTCCCTTTCAAATTACAACACTGGCCTCTGGCTACCTCAGTCAGGAGGAATTATATTCTGTAACCGTAGAGAGTTAAACATGACTGTGTACAATCATTCATTTCATAAAAAGAGACAGAAAACACAACATATAGGCTTTAACGTTAATATTCCAGCATGTTGAGTGTCATAGACATACTGCGTCTACAACCTGCTCATGAAACCAACTCATTCAGACTCTTGACAACCTCTGTCAGTACTAACCTGACATATACTCTACGTTTTGCTCCTTTCTCTGTTCAAAAGTTCCTAGTCATACATTCAGGTGCATTTTCATTTGTCCCTGATTGCATTTTCCACTGATTGTTTGGAAGCCTTCTCTTCCACACTAGTCCTGGGCAGATCCGCGCTTGTGTATATCTGTACGTGTGCGTGTTGGTTGGATGTGTGTTTGTTGATATGTGGTCTGGGTTGCGCTCCACTCCATATGAGAGCCTCTGGTAATATGGCAGAAAGTCAAGAAGAGTCTTTGCTTTATTATTTTTTTCCCAAACAGAGACATTCCTAAAGCATCTCTCTCAATCTCCCTCTCTCTCCCTCTCTCTCTTTCCCTCTTGTTCATTCCCAGATGGCCTGCACTCTTTCATTAATTAGAGGTGGGGTTGGGTGGTGGTGGTGGCGATGTGGAAGTGGGGGGGGGGGGGGGGGGGTTGCAGGGTGCAGAGCTTTCCCCTTGTAAGAAAGCATGGATGCAATTTGGCTTTGGTAATTGCGTATTTTTCTCTGTCGCAGGAGCATAATTACTCTGCTGAGAAACATACGGTTTGTCGTGGAAAGTTGAGCGCCGCAATCATTTGGACTGGCTACAGTCGACCAAGCCAGAGAGAAACCCTGAAAAACTTCTGAATTCTGTATTAGAGGGCCCATAGCCTACATTTTTCTTCTATCCTGTAGGATTTTTTTTGGCACCAAAACCAGTTATAATGCATTCTTAAATTGCTTTTCTGGCCACTTCCCAAATTCTCTTCATCCCTTAGATTTAAACAGACTGTTTTTTTGTTAATGTGGCTTTAAAACGGATATATGTAAGTGACCTCAGTTCTAATCGGCTACATGTCCTGGGTCTCAGAAAGCAGTTCAGTCTGAAACACTCAGAGCTAAACTGCTGTAGGCTGAATAAGCAGAGGTGTAGTTAGTGTAGCTGTGTTGGTTGTTGTGACATCACAGAAACAGTGGGTACTAAAGGTGTTGTTTTTGCAGCTTAGTTTCCAAATATGGATTTTTAGACTATATGGAATGGGGATTGAACACTGTGTATTGACACAAAATCAAGACAAGCCATTGTATTTTCATTGTATGGGCCCTTTAAAAATGTGCCAGAATAGAACGTACCATTGAGTTGTTTACCAGTCCTGGACTTTGGTCATGGATAGAACTATACAGTTTTTGCAATTATTATTAAATATGAATGCAGTTATTTGCCACACTTTTATCACAATGTCATAAAAGCTAAAACTACAGCGAGTGTTTCAACGAATTTACACTCTCTACTCACTACTGTGCTAAAATCACTGTAACATGGGTTATTGCTTTATTTGACCGCCACCCACCAGACCATATTCTAAGAGTATTTTCCACACTCATGAGATAGCTTACACATTCCTGGAGAGGTTATAATTACCCCTCCATTTCTCCCCACCTCCATTCACCAATACTCATAACCTCTTATCTGATGTAACCCAAAACCCCCCTCAACTTTAACCCCCGGGGCCCAGGCTGCCCCCCCCACACACATGCTAACAAAAGCCAATTGTTAGTGGCTGAGGTGCTTCAGAGGCCGCCTCACCGATCTGGGATCGGCCCCTTATTGAGCATTTGCAGAAAGCTCCACACAGAGCCGTACACTTGAGCTGGTCCTGGAACGGCTGTGGCCTGCGGCCCTGCTCCACACGCAGGGGAAAGCCCACACGGTGCCGGGAGAGCCATCACCGCCGCACTCAGAGAGGGAAAAGTGTGGAGTGAAATTTGAGCTCAGCAGGACGAGTGTGTCCAAGAGTGTGGCAGTGGGTCGGGGAGCTAAGGTGCCTTACATCAGTTCTTAGCTTTGAAAAGCAAAAATAAAGAGAAATGAAAAGGCTGTGCAGTTTATAACCCCTTAAACTCTGTGTCCTGTTATTTATCCTAATGCTTATATGTGATGCCTTCAGAATATTGTTCTGCCTTAATTCTCCTTCCATACACACCCTTTTTACCCATTATAGTGACTTTTAACGCCCTTTGAGAAGATTTGATATTCCCCCATTATCATTCAGTTCTATAAAACTAATATATAGTTATAATATAGTAATATAGTTATTTAGTGGCCAGAAATGTGTCTCATAATCAGGTGTTGGAGTTAATAAAATAACAAATAGTAGTGTTTCAATATAGTCTAGTTTTTATAGTCTTAGTCTTTACTGTAGTTCAGTCTTTACTGTAGTTTAGTTTTTACTGTAGTTCAGTCTTTACTGTGGTTTGGTTTTTACTGTAGTTTAGTCTTTACTGTGGTTTAGTTTTTACTCTAGTTTAGTCTTTACTGAGGTTTAGTTTTTACTCTAGTTTAGTCTTTACTGAGGTTTAGTTTTTACTGTGGTTTAGTCTTTTCTGTGATTTAGTTTTTACTGTAGTTTAGTTTTTACTGTAGTTTAGTCTTTACTGTGGTTTAGTTTTTACTGTAGTTCAGTTTTTACTGTAGTTTAGTTTTTACTGTAGTTTAGTCTTTACTGAGGTTTAGTCTTTACTGTGGTTTAGTTTTTACTCTAGTTTAGTCTTTACTGAGGTTTAGTTTTTACTGTGGTTTAGTCTTTTCTGTGATTTAGTCTTTACTGTAGTTTAGTTTTTACTGTAGTTTAGTTTTTACTGTAGTTTAGTCTTTACTGTGGTTTAGTTTTTACTGTAGTTCAGTCTTTACTGTAGTTTAGTTTTTACTGTAGTTTAGTTTTTACTGTAGTTCAGTCTTTACTGTGGTTTAGTTTTTACTGTAGTTTGGTCTTTACTGAGGTTAAGTTTTTACTGTGGTTTAGTCTTTTCTGTAGTTTAGTTTTTACTGTAGTTTAGTCTTTACTGTGGTTTAGTCTTTACTGTAGTTTAGCCTTCACTGTAGTTTAGCCTTCACTGTAGTTTAGTCTGTACTGTAGTTTAGGTTTAACGGTATGTTACTTTTACTGTTAAATTGTTAATGCTGTTTAGTTTGATACTGTAGTTTATTTTTTACTGTAGTTTAGTTTTTACTGTAGTTTAGTCTTTACTGTGGTTTAGTTTTTACTGTAGTTTAGCCTTCACTGTAGTTTAGTCTTTACTGTAATTTAGTCTTTACTGTAGTTTAGTTTTAACGGTATGTTACTTTTACTGTTAAATTGTTAATGCTGTTTAGTTTTATGCTGTAGTTTATTTTTTACTGTAGTTTATTTTTCCACTCTCTCTTCTCTGTTCTTTTCTTTCTGAATGTATTTCTCCTTCTCATTATCTTTCTCTCTCTCTTTTTCTTTTCTCTATACCCCTCTCTTTCTTCCTCCCTTTTCATCTTTCATTCTGTCTTCTTTGTACTTCCTCTCTCTCTCTCTCTCTCTCTCTCTCTCTCTCTCTCTCTCTCTCTCTCTCTCTCTCTCTCCCCCTCTATCTCTCTCTCTACTAAATTGTTTCTCTTCTTCTCTCCCACCCTCTTCTGTATTTTTCAGTTTTCCATCTTTCGCTCTCACTCTCTCTCTCTCTCTTTCTCTCTCTCTCTCTCTCTCTCTCTCTCTCTCTCTGCAGAAGTTTTATGGAAAAGTTGAGCGGTGGTGTGTAATTGTGCAGGCTTAGTGGGGTGCGTTCCCACATGGGCGGCTAAAGAGCGGCGTAGGCCGAGCACTGCATTCATCTGTGGAGCCGCTCCCCTGGCCTGACAGCTCAAAAGAGCCCACTGCGCCGCCACAATGGCCTGATTGGTCCTCTTTCGGAGGGGCCGGGAGGACGCCGCCTCCCCCCCCTCAACCCCCAGCATTCGCCAGGCAGGTGGACCACAAAGTCCCCTGATTCTTTTGTTGTTACCCGGGCAAGAGAAAAAAGAGAGAGAGAGAGAGAGAGAGAGAGGAGAGAGGAATAGAGTAAGGGAAAGAGATAGAGGGATAAGAGAGCAAAAGAGAGGTATAGACAGAGTGTGTATGAGAGAGAGACTGAGCAAAAATGAGAGAGAGAAAGAGTGAGAAAAAGAGGGAGGGAGGGAGAGATGTCTGTAGTCTTTGGCTAACTAGACTCTGTCGTCATGGGATAATTTGCTAATAAAAAAAGAAGAAAAAGGACAGAACAGGGTCCTGACATTCAGAAAGAGAGAGAAAGAAGCAAGGCTGAGAGTTTCTAGTTCTGGAACTAAAGAGTTATGTAATAGTTAGATAGTTATAAGACTGTAATAGTTATCAAGATGAATAAGTAGGCGTGAGTTATATTTGTAATGGCCACTAAAGAGCTAAAGTGATGAAAAAGGCCAGGGAAAGAGAGATGGAATGAAATGATAGAAGGAAGAAAAGTAGGGAAGGAGTGACTGAGAAAAGGGAGGGTGGAAGAAGAAGGAGGGAATGTGAGAAAAGCAGAGAGGAGAGCTTTGGAAAATTGTAAAGGAATGCGTGCAGTGGCTTTGCGGGGTGCAAAATTTGGCGCCTAAGAAAGGGAAGAGTTTTTTTTTTTTTGCACTGCTTGTGCAGCACAGAGCGTGACCAATCCTGAACGTTAGCAGTAAAATGGAACATTGTGTAGACAAATAAGATTTTTTGTAAGTTTTATACATTTTTGGACAGTGCGAACAACGGCCCAGCACATGTGTAGAGGAGGAAAACTGATCATGAAAAGAGACAAAGAAAAATGGAATATGAGTGAACCAATAGAAATTCCTTAGTTGCTTAGAGCCTAATATTTTATATACACATTTAAATTTTTTTGAGTTTATGAATATGCTTTTTTGGGGACAGTGTCGATATGTGAAGAAGGACTTAATCGATATTTTAATCAGGGCATTTATCAGAATTATTTGCAGAAAACATATTGCTGTGATGTTGCTTAATTTAAGCTATAACTAAAGCAGGCACCATAATGGCTCTTCATTGATCAGTTCTGAGAACTGTAACGTTAAATGAACTTATACCACAGCAAATTTTAATTTGGTGATAACCAGCTGATATTATTTATTAACCTCTTTCTGCATGTCTCTTAGTGGTAACTGTTCGTTACGGTGTGTGCATACTCATGCTGCCCATAGTCAAACAGAATCAGTGTTTTCTGTGATTTATCATGTTTTATGCAAGTCAAGCAAAGAAGTCTTCTGTTCTTATTGGATACACTATGTTTTAAGCCCTTGTCCTTTAGTAAACTCAATTAAAGCTCATTTTGGAGGGATAGGGATGTTCTGTTTCGGTCCAGTGGATCAGGATCAGGCCAATCGATCGGATATCAACTCTTCTAAACCTGATAGTAGTTCTGATCCTTTGTTCTTAATTTGTTCTAGCAGAGCACCTTTTTAACAGGCATTATTTACAGCCCACAGCAGAGAGGAACATTCATAAAAGATCAGAACAGAACAGTTTAGAGTTTGCAGTGTGGAACTATTTTACAGAGGAACACTAAAACCTATTATGAAAATGGTCATTTTAATAAGGTACCGCTACCAGACTAAATAAATCAGTCCAGACCACCATATCAACCAGTAAAGCACTGCCCATGAAAGTTTTTTGTTGTCTATATACATCGATCAGTCATAACATTAGCACCACTTGCCTAATTTTGAGTAGGTCTGTCACAACAGATCTGACCATGGACTCCACAAGACCTCTGAAGGCATCTTGTGGCATCTGGAACCAAGACATTCTGAGGTGGGGCCTCCATGGATCACATCTGTGAGCTTTAGGTGCCAATGATGCTGTCGTTGGTTCAATTTCTTGGACCACTTTTAGTAATTACTTACCACTGCATTCCAGAAAAAAATGTTTTGGGGATTCTCTAATTCTCATGTCTTGCCATCACACTTGTCACCTGTCAAAGTGGCTCAGATGGTTGACCATTGTTCTGGATTTCAACACATCACCTTCAAGAACTGACTGTTCACTTGCTGCCTAATATATATTCCCCTTGACAGATGCCACTGTGAATGAAGATAATCAAAGGTTTTCCAAAGGTTGTTAGTGGTGCTAATGTTATGGCTAATGTAATATTGTTGTATATTGTCTGTTGACTCAAATGGAAGAGAATGTCTAAGTTGAGGGTAGAGAAAGAGAGAGAGAGAAAGAGAGAGAGAGAGAGAGAGATAGATAGGGCCTCCTCCTTTTTAGGCGGGCATTCAAATGATCAACAGTAAATAGAGGGGGATGTCAGCTGACAGGAATAAAGTTCCTGTTAGCAGCGCGGGGCGGAAAGTAATTTCCAGATAGTCCGTGGCGGCCCATCTTTGTGGCGCTCAGATAAGGGTTCATTTCAGCTCGCTGCGAGCAGACACACACTCACACACCCCGCGCCCCTATTCTCACACACCTGTGATAACAGCTTGTGGAGCCTAATTGAAAATGTGCTTCAAAATGGATTTTCACTTTTCTTCTCTCTCCCCCTTTCCGTCTCTCTCTCTCTCTCTCTCTCTCTCACACACACACACACTCTATCGCCATCCCTCCTTCTTACAGAAGTTCATCTTGACACCCCACCCTGCCTCCCCCCACCAGCACTAGCTCCCTTTCACTCTGCTGTCATTCCCCCCCTCGACCCTCTGTGCTTCTCCGTTTGTCGCTGTTCCTCTTGTGGGGGGAAATATTGAATGGATACCGAGAGCGGAGTGTGTATGTGTGTGGTGTGTGTGTGTGTGTAAGGGGGGAATTCCGGGGCTGGAGCGAGCGGTTGTTCGCCGCAGTGTGTGTGAGGATCATTGCTCATGGCCGTGTCAGCGCAGTGGCAGACGTGTGATCAGTCTTATTAATGAAATCATTGATCACTTGATGCGACTCATAATCAACTGTTTCTGCACTCTGCACCCCCCCCCCACGCACACACACTCATGCCATCACTTTCTCCACTCCCACATTTCTCTTCTTTGCTCTGCCACACTTTCTCACTCTTGTCCTCCCTCAGTTCTCTCTCTTTTGTTTTTTCGTTCTCTTTCCCCTACTTTTTTATATGGTATGTACATACTTCTCGTTCTTCGGCATCTTTGGTTTGAATCGGGATGTGTGCTTAAACATATGAGTGGCAACCAAGAGCAGTGACATTGAAGAACAACTTTGGCTCCCTAAACAACCTTTCAATTGATGGTTTAAAGAACGAGCCACTGATAGGTTCTTTACACCAAAACTACCTTTCTATGTTTTTAGTAGTAAAATAAAGTACTGGCTTTAATTTCTGAAGCTGCTGCCAGTAATCCAAGTCCAAGATTTTGTACCAGGAAGGCATAGAAGGCCCAAGGTCAATCCATGTTCATCTCCAACAGTCTAGCAGTATTGGCGCTGGTATCTAAGACCTACTACAAAACATCTGGTGTCATTTCTCAGTGCACCGCTGTCTTTGTACCGCAATGATATTTTTACACGTGACATAAGTAACAGCCAATCATATGAATTAATGAATTTGAACTTGGTCTACAAATAATACAACTATTTGATAAACAACATATGTGTCCAATAATACCTGCTATCGATTTGTTAAATGCGACTGTGAAAGTAAAAGCATAAATCACATATACAGACTGTTTCAGTACTCAACACTGTGCCAGTTCTTCTGGCAACAGAACTGCAACATTAGCATTATCTATTTCCTTTTATATGACTGACCAAACCTGGTCCTGGCCCAATATATATATATATGCTAATATATACTTGAGACTGGCCTGGTAAAATTACTGCAGAGTAATTTCTTTCGTACTGACAGTGTAAATGGGCGGATAACGAGGCTGAGGGCAAAACAGTTTGATTTTCAGGGTCATGCTGTATAAACACACGGTTTCCTTGCACACATAACCTCTGAACTCCAAAAAGAGTTTACACATATGCACACACACACACACACACACACAAACTGGCACACCTAAAGAAACACAGGTATTTATCGTTTCATCCAAAATCCAGGGTTTTAAAAAATGTTTTTGTTGGAGTAACCGTCTCTACTGTCCAGGGAAGGATTTCTACTAGATTTTGGAGCATTGCTGTGAGGATTTGATTACAATCAGTGACAAGAGCATTAGTGAGGTCAGGATGTTGGATGATCGCTCCCACACCTCATCCCCAATTCCCCAGCTCCCTGATCCCAATTCCACTGCTCCACAGCTCAATGCTTGTGGGCTTCATACCCCTCTAGTCTACACCTGGCATGTTTATTTGCTCTAGAGAGTCCTATTCTCTTGGCAGTACTTCACTACAGGACAGGACAGGATAAATTTACACATCTGTGTCAGCAATGGGCGCAACTTCCCGTAGCTGAATGCATTCATTTAAGGGGTTTGGAAACGTTTGGATGTGTGGTCTTTAAAAGGTGAGTAGTTTCCTGAAAGTGAAGGACGCCTTGTTGGTCTGATAAAATGGCTTGTTTGTCAGTTTCTGTGGATTTGTCTGTATCTGCAAAGATGACCCCAATAAAGTAAATTAATAGTCAGACATCTATACAAAAACACTTTGGATTTGTTTCATTTCATGTTTTTAAGCCAGGCTTTACTACAGTCTTAAAAATAAAGGTGCTTCAAATGGTTCCCTGAGTGAGGCCATAGGAGGACCGCTTTTAGTTTCATACAGAATTAAGTTTGCACTAGAGATGACTGAGTGAGAAGAACTAAGCTCTAAAGAACCTTCACTTCATCTAAAGTTTCTTGGCCAATTTTAAGGTTCTTCATACTCACATATCTCTATGAATCTTTATGGAACTAAAAGTGCTTCTTCTATGGCACCACTCAAAGAAGAACCAGTTCAAACAGTACAAGAGGAACTGATTAACCTTAATGATGCTTATAGATGCTTATAATGCACACCCAAATGTTCAGCATAAACGTCTGTGTGAAAACCAGAAGAATAAAGTTCCAGAAATCAAGAAACCTCCTACCACCTCAGTCCACCCTCACTGTTACCAGCAGTATCGGTATCACTAACATAATAGTCAAGTTGGGCTGTAGCCCCTTTGTTGCTCTCTCCATATCTCCCCTCACCTCTTCTCCTAGCATACTTCTTATTTCTACCTTCTTTCCCCTCTCACTTTCCTCCAACACTCCTTTTCCAGATGCCCTCGGCAATGTGGCCTGCTTCAACGAACAATGAAGCCCAAATTCTTTAGCACCGTTAGGGTCACGGTCGTGGCTCTTCCAGCCTAGGGGGGGTAAACCCTGTCACCGCTGCCTGGGCAGAGGCTGCGTCTCTGGGCCTGAGTGGAGCGTGACTCCCCCCCGGCTCCTCTGGAGCTCATTTCCTGGAGCAGCGGGGAGACGGGCAGCAGGCTCTTGGAGAGCGTAGCCTCTCCTCTGCCCCAGGGCACGGATTTGATCAGGCTCTCCTGGTAGTGGGGTGGAGGAGCCCTCAGCGAGCCTGCCCCTACACACACACACACACACACATGCACCCTCAAATGCCTTCCTAAAGGTTTCATATTGGTCGTAGCTGGGTCTTAGATTGTAGCGCTCTACTGTCGTGTTCTACCACAAGCAGTGTGTTCACACTTAGAAATGCAACAGGACGTGTGCTGCTGTTCAAAATTCTTTTAAAAAAACCTTAGTAAACATTGTAAAAGTAAATGTGAAATTCATAGTAATATATGGAGTGGAAACTAAACAAATTGGGATTCATTCTGGTTGTGGGTTCAAATATTTGATCTTACAACATCACTGTAAATTTCAGTCAGATCTTACGAGTTTATTTTGTACATTTCAGCCTAGGCTACTTTTTGAACAAGGCAGAAGACAGGGCAGAGGCAATTTGCATATTGTCGCTGTCGCACAAAAACCTTTTATCTCCATTTCTGCTGTTTTTCACTTTTTAACATAATTTGATCTGGAAATTGTTCTTTACATTTACAGTCTAATTTTCGTGATCTACCAATAGCAACGCTCCAAAATGACTTGAAATAAAATCTTAAAATCTGGAGGTTATTGTGTGACAATGTCGATAAGTCAGTTTTTTGAGTAATAATACCAAGAACAGCCTGTTTAATTCTAGGTGAGAAAGAATGTGTAAAAATGTGTTTAAAAACACACAAATGTTAAGTGTTTTAAATCAAATACAAAATATCTAATTTTATACCGAATGATGTAGTGGAACTGCCAGAATCGCTATTGTGATAGATTGTGCTGCTTTTCTGAGTGTATTGTGAATATTGTCAGCAATTAGAAACTGCTGCCTCGCCCATCCATCCAAACAGCAGCCATGGCACCACTGCTGATGTGAAATATAAGAATATCCCACTCTTAACATTTCGCAAAGTCTTACTGCTGAGTGTTACTTGCAGAGAGTAAGCTAACACAGGGCAGAAGTTGCTGTTTGATTGCACTGTGTTATTCTTTAGCCTGTTCACAGATTAGGCTTTTCTCCTGGGCATGAACTCCATCTTCTCATCTGCAGGTCTTCGTGGCTAGAGTGTCTTTTTCTCTGATTCTCTCTCACTCTCTTTCACTTCCCTGCTTTTTCCCTTCGTCTCTCTCTTCCTCTCTCTGTCTGTCTGGTCACTGCTGGGTCAGGGCTGTGTAGCAGAAGAACTCTCTCTATCCCACGGTGGATAGAGAGGGGGAGAGAAGGAGCAGAGAAGGAGAGAAAAGGGGCAACAGTAGTTGATTATCCTGCCAGCCTTGTCCGTTTGGTGGCCGACACTGACGTCCCCCATTGAGATGAACAAAGTGGAAGTGTCCCGACCCTGCTGAGAGAATTTATTGTATTCTGTTTTAATCTTTTCCCTCTCTTTGTTTCTCTCCCCGTCTTTCTCTATGTCTCTCTTGCTCTCTCTTTCTTTTCCTTTTTCTTTCTTTCTTTCTTTTCTCTCTTATCTCTCCTCTCGCATCTTTCTCAATATCGCTTTACCCCTCCCTGTTTCTCTCTCGTTCCCTGCTATCTCGCTCTCTCTCTTTCTATTGCTCCTTATTTGTCTCCCTTGCGACTTTCTCCATCTCTGATATTCAAGTTCATGACTGCTTAAAAATACAGTTGTCCCGTGAGGGAAAGGTTGTGACACCCCACATTTATTACTACTTAAAATGTCTAAAATTAGACTCAGGTGCGGCACATCAGCTGCAGATGATTAGAACGTGGTTATCCCTTAGACATTTAGACTGTGTTCAAACTGCAGGCAAATCTGATTTGTGTCTCAAATTGGATCAGATGAGAGGACTGTTATTTGCAGGTGATCAGATTGATCTGCGTGTTCAGGCATCACAAACCTATCTGCATGGGTTGTTGTGTTAACAATGTAATGCATAAGCAGAAACCTTTGGCACTCTTATTGGATCCCCATACCTCGGTCATTCTGGATTTGACATTTGGTCATTGTTTGTCGTGATGTGAGTGATGTGAGAAAACACATTTTAAAATCCGATTTGATTGGCCAGAGCAACCAGACTGAGAAAAATCTGATTTATTAATAATTAATATAAAAATTATATATAGCATATTTAAAAATTTTGATTATTTATATGATCATGTTTTTTTATGTGCAGACATGTCAGAAATCATTCTGGTTGCAATTTAGGTACATTAGACATCTGATTTGGACTGGGAGCCTTAGTTTGTTTTGCTGTTGATTGTTAAAGTGAGTGGTATCACCATGGTGGAGGCCCTGAGGCCTAAAGAAAGAAGGTCGTAGACACGAATGAAGAAGACTTTGAAAAGATCTCAGAACAATTTGAAATCAGCCACTGTCCACAGACGTCTCCAACAATCCTGAAATGTCATCACGGGACCTAAAAGTAAGCTCTTGGCTTGGTTAATGTCATGGTACAGCTATCACCATCAGAAAGAGGCTGTGCAGGGTTGATTTTAATGGGGGGTGTACAAGTTGGAAGCCCTTGCTGTCAAAAACAATAAAAAACAGGGAATCAAGATCGAATGTAGATCAAATGTGTGTATGTTTACATGTGTTTAAAAAGCCACTGGTTTTTATGGGATGTCCTCATTTTTTCACGACTGTATATATTACTCTCTTCCTCTCTAATCACTTTCTCTCTCTTTCCCGCCCTCCTTTTTTTATTTGTAACCCCTCCTTTTCTTGACTGCTCTTGCCATGCTTCTACTCATCTGTCACTTTCTCAGCTGCCCCTCCCTCTTGCTCACTTTCTCTCTCTACTCCTCCTCTCACTACAGTGCCTCTCACTGGGCGAGAGAGCAGCTAAGATCAAAGGTTCTAAAGTATGGCAGTGATTTCACCTGATTGATTAGAAACAGAAGCCTTTCCCCACGCTCTCTTCTCCTCCTCTCAACTGTAAATACATAGAGCGTGTGTAAACGCAAGTGTGTGTGTGTATGTCTGCACATGTGTATCTTCATGCATGTGTGTTTGGAAAGAGGTCATTATTGGCATGCCCAGTGAGGGGAAAAGGTTGTATGGCTGTCTATCAGAGCATCTCCCCCCCCCCCCTTCCCGTCCAGCAGCAGAGGGAAGGAGAGCCGGTCTGTCTATTTGTTGTCTTCATCGGATAAGGGCTCAGCCTGTGTAATTGCTGGCCCAGCTGCCTCGGCTCGCACTCAGCCGGCGCAGAATCTGGGCAGGGATCGATCAGAGCGAGGCTGGAGCACATCGAGCACCGAACTCTGAGAGCACTGCTTGAAAGCAATGTCTCTACAGCAGCCAGTCAGATTATCTGCGATTATACGGAAAGGGCGTACAGTTTGAACCCAGCCGAGCCCCTCTTGTTTTTGCTAATCAATGGTGTTGTTGTCTGTTCACACAAGACATTCTTCCAAAACACTGTGGACTTCTTAGGCCCTGGGCATCGCTACAAACACATTCCGTTCTCACTGAGATCTGACCCACTGTAGACATAATTGTGCACTTATGCAATACTAGTGAAACTGAAAAAGAAATACTGCACAGTGTTTGATTTGACCTGAGTATCAGACATGATCAGATCTGTTAGGAAAGCAACTAATAACACTCCATAATTGATTATTTGGTCTATTATAATTCTGATTAATCAATCAATCAATTAATTGGTAAAAGAAAGAGTGTCTTCATCAGTGTGCCAATAACTAAAAATTTCACATTTAAAATATAAAATTTAACAGAATTTAGCCTAATACAATTTCAGAAACAGCACCCCATCTTCTAATTCTAATTCATTCTGTCATCTTCTCATCCACATTTACCTGATCAGGGTCACAGTGCCGTGGGATAACTGGGCACAAGGCAGGAATACACCTCGGACATGCTTTGTCACGTTCCTCAAACCATTCATTTGCCGTGTGACAGGGCTCTGAAAAGGACCACTGCCAGTAGGGAACACTGTTGCCATGATAGAGTGTACTTGCATGGCTTAAGTAGCTGGTACGTGTCAAAAAAGTCACTAGTCACTGCCAAACCCCCCACAAGACGTGATGTTTTGGAGATGTTCTGTAGTACTGTAACAAGATAATCAGTGTTATTCACGTTACCTGTCTGTGAGGTATTTTAATGTTATGGCTGATTGGTGTGGTTTAAGACAGTTGTGACAGGGTCAAACACACTGATTTCCCTGATCTAACGCACCTGAACTTTTACCGGGTAAGCTTACCTCTGGTTTGAGAAGTAGGACCGAACCTGATCAAATTTGCCTTGATGAGTATTACATATAAAAATAAAAGATTTAAAAGAAGAGCAGTTTGTAATGAATTCTAACGAGTAAGGCAGGGCCTGACCTGGCTCTTCCTGGAGGCTGGAGGATGCTTCTTGCTGCAATGATAAATCCTGACAAAGCTGGTGAGATTTTAGTGGCATCACTTTTTGTGACTTTCCAGAAAGGAAAAACATAAGAGGAAGCATTTCTATTGGATAAAACACTACACCAAAGACTTTGGAATTGGTCAAAACATTATAATCACGAGATCAAAACAGCTCTTCTTCTCAGACCTGGTGCAACCTGGTACCATCCCAACAAAGCAGAAGTCTTCAGACAAGGCAACCCTCTTCCATTACTCCAATGCCCAATTCTGGCACTCTCGTGCTCATTGTGAGTGATCACTGTGGGTGTTCAATTGGAAAAAGTCCAGTAGTTCAGTTGAGTAGAAACTACTGAACAGACGAAACACAACATTCACTGTACTTTGTGTTTTTAAATGCACACAAGCATGGGCACTCATGCAAGGACACACACACATAACATGCTCTGTCCTTCTTATGAACAATTTAGCGACCCCATGACTTATTTCAGGGAGTTGCAGAGTGGCAGAGCAGCCTTTATTATGTCTGCCTCCTCATCAATGCGGCCTTTGTGTGCGCCTGGCCCGGCTTCAGCCCAGCGTGGGTCCTCAGGGGGCCAGGGGGCGGGGGCTAGTGTTTCTCTCGTTTCAAAAAGTAAAAAAAGTTACTATGAAAATTTTTTTACTCCCTCTCGGTAACATGAACAGCTGCAGGCACATATGCACACACACGCATACACATACACACACACAATACACACTGAAACCTCATATTAACCTTAAAAAACCATTTGCACTCTCATTTTCTTACACATGCTGTGATTCAGCAGGATGAGTCTTCTCTGCTAGTTAGCAACCATGTGGTCTCAGTGTACAGATGATTCCTCAGTGCCTGGAACTATGGGGGTGTTTTGCGTTTTTTGTTGTACAACAGCTGGAGCAGGCGCAGTCAGTCAAAGCGGGTACAATTACATAGTCTATGTAACCTATGCTATATAAGCTATTTAAGTCTTGACATAGTCTCACTTTGCACAAACACTGCACAGCTTAATATCCTCCTGAATGTGGCTCTTTACACGTCATGGGAATGTTATTTTTGATTTACTGCTGAGCTTAGCTACCGAGACAAGAGTGCAAGAGTAAGACAAGAGTAGCTGTAGTCTTTGCATTGTTTGGATTTACCGTTCCTTTGTGAGGTTTGCAACTTTGTCGCAAAGGCTTCTGTTGGAAAGGCTTCCGTTTCTAACCGCTCTCATTAGTAAATATTGATCTACTGGACATCAGTAACTAAATGACTCTCCTTTATTGTCTTAGATCATATGTTTTTTGTATCTGACCGTAGGTCACAATCAGACACTTTTCTCTTCCATTAGAACACTGGACTCCAGCAGTCTGTGACTTAATGAGAGGCCCCTCCAGGAATGAAGTTAGTTTCTGTTTGTTGTAAGGGTTGGATTGAGCTTTGGATGATTTTGCTGGACACATGTTGCTGGTGTCCTCCTCTAGACCCTCTATTGTCTCTTTTATCTGTACTATCCCAGTTTAAGTATTTTGTTAGTTTTCTGTTGACTTTCTCTCAGGTTTCCTGCAAGCACTGTCCAGAGTAGTGGACATATGTTTGTGATATGTGATATTTGCTTTTTACATCCCACACCCGTCTCCACTTAGATGTTCTTCCCAATTCCAGTTATGGGAATCTAATGCCCTGAATATTTTGTGTTTTCCTTACTCACCCCACACCTCAATCATAGCTTCTTGAAAATTAGCCACTGAGAGGAAATAAAGCATGGGGGAGGAGAAACTAAAGAATGGGTCCTTAGAAATGGTAGCAAAGACCACTGCTATGTAGCAATGCTGAGATCTCCTGGATTCTGCCTGGCTTTAAAGGTAGGAAGCTGCTGATCTAGTGACAAAATCTGGAACAGGGATGAAGTGTATGCTTGCTGGTGGATCAGCACTAGTGCTGACTGTTGCAGAGGAACCATACAGACTTTACATCAGATTGTGACAAAACAGGGGTGGATTTCTGTAGCTTCAGAAATGGAAGCTGGCTTTTTCCACTTTGATGCAGCAGCCCGAATCAGCTGAGATTAAGCACTGGTCCAGTACTGCATTTCAGTCCAATTGCAACATACTTAATTCATGCAGTCAAAATGTCTTTTTTACTTATAGGCAGTTGGTACACGATAATGGGGGACAGATGTGATGGTTTTTGCTTTGACAAAGCCATTCATGATTCGGCAGCTCTATTTCTTTCTTTGTGCGTGATAGCTTGTGCCTGCTCCTCTTAAATCCCTTTTTGCATAATTTGGCAAATTAGTCACATATGGAGCCAGTTGTTCCAATGTGCGGTGACTTGGCATTTTTTTCGTTGCTGGAAAAATTGTCATGTTATTTTTATGGTTTTGGGCTTGTGGTTTGAAATCCCGATTGTCATGTTATTTTTACGAGTTTTGGCTTGTAGTTTGGAACTCTGATTGTCATGGTGGCCTGAGAAAGGGGTCGTATGTCTATGTAGGGGCTGTAGGGAAATGGTAAGCATTAGCAGCTGTGGCTTCAAAGAGCGTGGCCGTGTTAGATGGCCAGCCCCATGCTCCACCTGCAATGTAGACTTTACACGGAACTTGATCTGCAGCCACAACTGGCCTGTAGTTTTTACTGTGGACTGTTATATGCATGCAGTTGTTTGATGCACTTGGAGTGCTGTTGAGCTCACTGTGTGAACTCAGAATGCAGAAATGCTTAAAGAATTGTAAAAAAAAAAAAAAGGCCACAGCACAACCGGCTCTCATAATGGAGTATTGTGAAATATATTTTCCTCTCTCAGATATGGATTGCTTGATTGAGACCATCTGAAAAAATGTCACTGTTTTAGTGACTTAAACTTAATTTTTCAGTGTCTGGTTTTACATGTCTCTTGCATGCACACTTGAGGTAAAGCATGCCGTATTGCTTGCAGAAAGACCACATGTTTTTGCGTGATTCTAATTTGAAACAGCCTACTTTGGTCTGGTTTAAGCACTTCTAAAATCTACCTATAATCCATTGCTTTTCATGCAAAAAAGAGTGTGAGCTGGGTTGCTGGCTAACATTGTTAGCGTACAAAAGAAGTGGCTCATTATAATAGAGGTAAAAAAAAGTGCGTTCAGGGATCAGAGCTCCTCCTTCTTCCTTGCTCCTTGCTAACTTCCTATATCCATCCCTCATCTGTTCCCCATGACAAAGTTTTTGCACCCCGTGACCTCCCTGTCTCCTGCCTGACTTCTAACGTTCAGTCTTTCAGCAAAGTGGAGGGAGGGTTACCGTCTAGTGTACAATAGAGGCTGCATAGAATTCCAGCCCAAATTTTCAGTTCTGCCAGTCACCCCCATAACCGAACCACTGACTGAAGCATTTGTACTCAGATAGAGGTTGTGCAATTTGATTTAAAAACAGGAACTCTCATTTGGTGCACCTTTCAAATCCAGGATTTCCAACAAATGTGACATGCTTTTAACTACTAAGCTTATTTTTAGAGTATTTAATGATTAATTTCATGCTTTACTTGATGCTCTTGAGGTTTTGAAGATGACTGCAGCATAGCGCTATAATCACAAGACAGCAAGCTACAAATAGTCATTTTTAAAAATAAGAATGGCTTAGAAGGGTGATCATGCGCTATGGAGTGTGACCATTTACTGACTATTTACTTTGCCACTTTGTTTAACCTCCTAAATGGCCGTTGGACTGCCAGCAGGCCGAAAGTTTTATTACACACTTCTGTCACCAAAGAATAACCTCACCAGTTTGCAAACAGCCAAAACACTCTTTTAACAGTCATGCTCAAGATCTCCAGGTCCTTATGGTACCAAAGCAGATCTCCAGACATTAACATTGTATTGTGGAATGTGAAATGTTTATTTCATGTTTGTTTTGTTAAAGAGAGCTGAAACCTCTTGTGATCTTGTAGATAAGTAGCCAACCTATCAGTGTCATTACATGACTATGAATATAGGCAGGGCCTACATTACCATAGTGCAGACTGGACTGCAGAATGCTCGGCAGGCCTGAAAACTCACCCGCACAGGAACAAACGCAGCGAGGCGGCCCTCCACTCCGAGTGGCGACATTTCGTCGTCATTGATAAAGTGCTTAGTGGCGAGCAAATTAATGAATCTGGCCTGACTGAGAGCGGGGGAAGGGAGGAAGGGATCTAGAGAGGAAGGGAGAGAGCGAGGGAACTGGGGGGGGGGGGGGGGGGGGGGGGGTTGAGGGGGTTATGGAGCAGTAATCCCGTTCCGGCTAAACGGCTGATCCTTCTCATTCTTTAGATATCAAATGTCAGAAGTTAAATTAGCCTGCTAGCCCCTGATAGCGGTTAACATGCTTTTAAATGGGGAGGGGAGGAGAGGCAAAAAGGAGGGGGCCAGTGAATTCCAGCCCCCATGGGATGGCAGGCAGGTGCCTTTGAAGTGTCTAATTATCCTTCTCTCCATAAGTACCGGCTAACTGTCTTAATAGGCCTCTCCTCGCTGTGCCAGACTGAGTAGCATGTATTTACCCTTAGCGCAGCCGCACGGGGCAGGATAGCTATGAAGGCAATGCCGCCACAGAGTTCAGTCTTAAATTTTTATTACCATCTTGTAATCTTTGGTGTCCAAGATAAACCACATTTGAAGTTCTGACTCCAAAACAAATTGACCACATTCCAGACAATCCCTGACCCTGAAAGGCGTTTGGTATAAAAAGTGTAAAAAGAGATGGTGATGAGCGGGATGTTGGTGTTTAGTCGGCTGTGTGTGTTTCCTGGCCCACTCCTGGTGCAGTTGGCAATAATTGGAGAGCCCCAGGCTTGGCCTTGGCTGGTGCTGAGTGAGGGGTGGGACGCACTAATGGTCAAACACAGCGGAAAGCTGGAACATGCAGAACTAATGGGCCGTTAGCACACTGGTATCATGGCCAGCCTGGAAACAGAAAGAAGGACATTGAGATTTGCAAAATACTTCCAATAAGGACTAAAAGCATGCCCAAAAGTAATGGAATCCATCAGCATTTCTGAAGTCAGCATACATGCTTTTGGTTACATACATATATAGCATCAAAGCTCCAAAGTCACACAAATAAAAAAGTAATTTTGGAAGATAGGTCAAAAGCTGTATGGTCGAATCAAAGACCAGGGAGGGAGGAAACTGCATTCATCTGCTGTACATTGAGCTTAGGGTCATAACTGTATTCACCTTGCCATATCATAAGAAAAAAATGACCTGCCCCTTATTCTCAATAGCTTACCTGGGTTCCCTTAATGCCTACTAACACCAATCACACCCCATTATGCCTTCTGATCAAGGCCCAGCCAAATGCTCTAACAAGGTCTGATGGGAGTGGAGGTGTGATTCGGGCGATGGGAGAGAAAAACCTAACTCTGAATAGGCCAAATGCACCATTGTCCACCTCGGAGAGGCACTTTCACCCACGCGCTCCACTCTTCCACAATCATCTGCTCTTGATGGAACGCATGCGAGTGTTGAGGCTGTTCTCTGAGAATGCTGTTCCTCTAACTGGAGGGGTGCGGGGCAGGGGAGGAAGGATGGATGGGGTGGGGGGGAGTCCCGTGAAGCTCTTAAGCTCTTTCAGTGATTCTGATTTGAAGGCAGGGAGGAGAGCAAGAGAGGAGGAAGGAGCCTCGCTTTGACTTTGATTCCTCCTGCTCCAGCCCCCACGGCCACTGGGTTGGGAGGCAGGGACGCCCAGGCCCTGCATGCTTGGGTCCCTGAAGAGGCCTAGCGGCAAAATGACAAACCAGAGACCCTCCGCTCCAGGACTGGTGGGCTGGGATGCAAGTTTGTCAAATGTAGATGTGCAGGACCTGTCACATTTGCACAGCTGCATATAAAGGGGAACAGCAGCGAGGGTTCTTTGGGAAATCAAATCAAACCCTTGACAACAGAAGCATTCAGAATGGGCTGTGGAGCCCTCGTGGCCCGCAAACAACCTCGCACTCTAATTACCCAGTACATCACTCATACTCATACGCTCTGTTTGAATAATGCCTTAAAAGAGACTTGCCTACAAATGATGAAACTCATCCAAGGAATTGCATTGCCAATTTTAACCTTTCTTCACAACCCACCTTACATTGATCTGATCAATGTTACAACTTTTTGTTGTTTCTTTACATTGCTAGAAGTAGGGATAGGGACAGAACATAACATGAGTTTCATATGTAGATGGGAGTAAAGTGATTTTTCCAGTAACGTTTTTGTAGATACATGCAAAGTCAGTCACCACCATATTTTTTTGCTGCCACACAAGCTAACAGACGTCTGTAACAGCCAAAATCGCTTCAAGAGAGATGCAGGGAAAGAGAGCCACCTACCCACCCATAGAGAGCATGGCCAATTGTGCTTTCTCTGACTCTGGCTGCTGATGGCAAAGCGGTCAATACAGTTTTTAACGTTCTCTCAGCTCACCCCTCGTAAGTAAATCATATCTATAAACTAGTGGCCACTCTAGCATAGGAAACATCAAGGAACATCAAAGAATGTTTTTGAAAGATAAACAGTAAATCTAGTCATAGTAAATCATAGTAAATCTTATAAGCAGCCAAGGCAAAATGGTGAGACCAAGTGGACCAGGAGACGTTAAAACCAGTATTGAAATAGAGGGGTAGTTAAGGTTTCTTTTGAAGATCATGTAGTGCTGTACTAAAAACACTAACACTAACACAGAAAATGCTTTTATAAAAAATAACACTCTAGAACGACCAAAAGTGACACAGCCATCCCACAGAGGTTTTTATGGATTGAAGGAATATCCTTTTTCTGGCAGACAAGACTTGAAGTGTGAGTTACGAGCAGGATGTTCTGTAACCTGCTTGTGCAGAGCTCAGATCCACTCTACTGTACTTGAAGGCTTATTCACCTCCTCATAGTAACAAGCTGAACTCGCCTATGAGCCCGCGTTGGCTGAGTATTAAGCCTGCCCTGGTGGGGGTTAAAGGATGGATCTTGGCGAACTTCTTCTCCTCTCCTCCGCAGCCAAGAAGTGATAGAATACCCCACACAATCGCAATAATCCCCTTGCTCTTCTCTGGCTTCTATACCCCGTCGGTGGTTGGTGGAGATTCCCGTCCCCCCTCTTGTCTCTCTCTATTTCCCTTTCTCTCTCACTCACTCACTCACTCACTCTCTCTCTCTTTCTTCCTCTCTATCCTCCCTCCCCTTCCCCCTCTAGCCCTTGCTAATCGTGAGCGATTCCCCTTGCATTTGGCGCAGGTGCCAGGTTTCTGAATCAGGTAGCAGTAAGCCTCTCGCAGAGGTAGCCCTATTAAACCAGTGCCAACTGAAGGCATTTCTGCGTCGCCGCCTCATTGTTAATTGGTGGAGTCGCAAGCTTCTCCCTCAAGTTGATTTGCAAGAGAAAAGGGTGGAAGAAGAAAGAGGAGGCAGGGACAGGGAGAGATTATCACACCGGAGGAGAAGAGCTTTGAAGCAGTGTTTTGTGTTCTCCGCGAACGGCTCTCCTGCTTCTGTGGGTTGCTCCCTCACTGCCGTTCTCCAGTCAAGCCAGACTTATTCACAGTGCAGCCCTCAAAAGTTCACAGGTGGAGTTTTGCTGTAGATGTGCTCTCCCAGTCTTTAGTACTTGTTCTTGGGCCATGAAGAAAACAACATCAAAGGGTCAATATTCTGTATTTCTAGTGTTGTTTTTACATTTTTTCTTATAATCAGATCAGTACAGATATGAATCACAAAAGATCCTCATTTAGACAGCTGTATATGAAAAGAGCAGGGTAAGGAAGAATACAGCTTAGGTTAAGGCCTACAAGGTGTCTATCTGTGAGATCTGCATGTTCACAGAAAGCACATCAGAGGAAGAAGAGAAAGAAGAAAAACTTTTAGCTGCATAAACTAATTTATAATGTTTATGTGGTTTTATAAACCAAAGAAGCTTTTTTTTGTCCTCCAAATATATTGTTGCTTGGTAACAGAGGATCAGTAATGCATCAACAACATATCAGTACAGTAGCAGCTGTGAATCATCTGAATAACCAGAGGTTAATATCTTAAAGATGTTTTGTTGATGCATTACTGACATTGGGTAGATTTACTGTTGATACGTTATATAAGGTCGATGTAATATGTTACTCAATCTATAACCTAATCACAACCCTCATCCTGGCCCTAACCTTAACCTCACCCCAAAACCTAATCCTAACCTTCATCCTGGCCCTAATCCTAACCTTACCCTCAACCCAAAACCTAATCCTAACCTTCACCCTGGCTCCTTAATCTCAGCCTAATCCGGTAAAGCTTCAGTTCCAGGCTGATGTCAGCAGCAGGTCTATAAATGCTTGTTGAGGATGTTGAGATGGTCTGTATTAGACCTGTTAGATGATCAGTGATCTCTCAGTTCTGAGGTCTACAGATCTGAACTGAGAGTCTCTGATATGACACTGATATGTTGTCAATATGTTAACGAGAGTCTGATGAATGCTTATTTGCTCTAAAAAAGAACCACTCCAAATAAAGTATCACCAAAAAGTTGACACTTTCCCAAAACATTCATTGGAATAAAATCGTTTTACATTGACTTGTGAAGTTGCCATTTTGGTCATACAAGGTTTTGTATGGTTTTGTATGACCTCTGAAAATGAGCTCTGTTCTGATTGTGTACTCTGTATTCTGCCATGTTCAGCAAGCATTCCAGCTGAAAAGAACAGAACTGTTGAATCTGGTCTGAAATCAGCAGAAATGTAAGAAACAATCAACTTTACCTACTTTTAGCTACTTTTGAATGTCTAGTAAACTGTCTGTAGTAACAACACCCTATTATCTAAATGTGTTCATGCTAGTGACATCACAGCTAGAACATATTTAGAGCGGGCTGGTTATGGACAGGGGGAGTGAACCACTGTAGAGTTCGGTCTTCCATAATATCGGCCCCTCAAGCTCTTTCTCCAGAAACAATGTGCAACAACCTGCAAGACTGACGCAAAGGGCTCAGAGGTGTGTGTGACTGTGTGTGTGTGTGTGGGGGGGGGGGGGCTGTAGAAGGAGTGGTTGGCGTGCATCAGAAGACCAGCTGAAAGAGATCGAAGTAGGGCAAAAAGAGTGAAGGAAAAAATAACTGTGCCTCTCTGAGCCCTCATTCACCCTCCATTATCTGTGTCCCAGGGCCAATAGGGTCCTTTAGTGGCTACCAAACATGGGTCCTTCCTCCATTATCTCTTTTTCCCTATTTTCTGTCATTTCATTGCATTCTTGCCTTCCCCTCACTCCTCCTTGGAGGGGCTGTCTCATTAAGGCTCTTGAAGCACACAGCGGCCGTTTTGAAGGGATTCCTGAAGCCAGAGTTTTACAATGAAGGCCTCAAACTGTAAAACAGAAGAGACCTGGGCACTCAGATTTAACGAGGGGGCTGACGGGGGGCAAAAGACAGAGGGGGACAGAGAAAGAGTGCGAGATAGACAGCTAGATAGACAGACAGAGAGAGAGAGAGAGAGAGAGACTGAATAAAAGAATGAGAGAGAGACAGACAGACTGAAGAATATGAGAGAGACTGAACACAAGAGAGAGAGAGAGAGAGAGAGAGAGAGAGAGAGAAAGAGAGACAGATTGGCAGAGAGGGAGGGAAAGAGAAGAAAAGAGAATGACAGAGGGAAGGAGAGAGAGAGTGAGGAAAAGAGGAGAGTGGGAGACAAACAGACCGTCAGAGAAAGGGAGAAAAAGAGAAGAGAGAGAGAGAGACAGAAAACAAGAGAAAAGAGAAAGAGAGAATGAGAAAGAGACAGACAGACCAACAGAAAGAGGGAGAGAAAAAGATAGAGAGGGGGAGGAGGGCAGTAGCTAGACAGAGAGAGAGACAGACAGACAGGCAGACAGACCAACAGAGACAGAGAGAGAGAGAGAGAGAGGTTGAGTGGTGCAGAGAGAGCTGGTGAAACACTAGAGCCAGAGCGGTTGCCTGTGATCACGGCTGCAGCGAGCACAATTACCTCCTTTTCAAATCCTTCAGTGACACTGCGGGAGGAAGGAGGACTTTGAAAGTTGAAAGGCAGGAGCTCGCTTTCAAGCCTCAAACGCGCGCAGGAAAAGGCCTGTGAAATTTGTTCAGGGCTCCCTATCCACCATTAGCTTGTTTCTTCCTCTCGCCTCCAGGCATTTAAGCGCTTTTTGAAAAGATGTTAAGAAATTCAATCACCACAGAGAGAAAGGGAGAGGGAGAGAGAGACAGAGAGAGAGAGGGGGAAAGAGAGGGAGAGAGAGTGTGCTCAAGTTTTTCTTTCTTTCTTTTTGCTTTTCCCTGGTCCAGAGAGAGTGGACCTGTTCAGAGGTGAAGCGGCCTGCCATGAAGCAGAAGAGGAATGGGTGGAGACCTCAAACAAAGCACTAAATGAGAGAAATGAAGCAAAACAAAGACAGAGGAGAACCGTGTAGATGGTCAGGGCTATGGAAATCTCCCTCATCTGCTTTATGTCAGATGCAATCTCAGAGTCAGAGCTCACTGGGCCCATAGCATCAGAAAAGCCTTATGCACTACTGCCTTTTCGTGATCCGTTCCCCTAAAGCAGGGCTTCTGCAACTGTTTGCAGCCAAATAAAGAAACAAATTGAAAACTGAACTTGGCATCAAATACACTATATGGACAAAAGTATTGGGACATTCAGTCCCATTGCCATAGGTGTGTAACATAAAGCACCTAGCCCTGCAGTCTGCTTTTACACACATTAGTGAAAGAATGGGTGGTTCAAAAGAGCTCACTGAATTCCAGCATGGTACTGTAATAGGACGCCACCACTGCAACAAGTCAGTTGATGAAATTCCTTCCCTTCTAGATATTCCACCATCAATTATGAGTGGTATTGTTAAAAAGCGGAAGCATTTAGTGAGCACCTGACAAAGTTACAGTGCAGGGTTGCCAACGCTCTGCTGACTCAAGAACTGCAGAGCTCCAAACCTGCTCTTAGAGCTGCAAAGTGTGGAACCAACTTCATATTAATGCATATGGAATGGGATGTCATAAAAGCTCCTGTAGGTGTAATGTGTAGGTGTCCCAATACTTTTGCCCATATAATGTATGCTTTTGCCAAATATATAAATATAGTTCCTCAAAATGTATCCTGTTGAGGAAAAAGTACAGTAAGTATGGTACAGTGCACGCTGTACAGTAAGTAGCTGTCGTCCAACATTGATAGACATTAATATCTGGTTGAATGTAGATTGTGACATCCAGGGACCGAAAGTCAGGGCAATGTCTAATGCCAACATTAATTTGACTTTGACAAGTGACAACAGCTGACGTTGATATTTTGCTGGTTTTAAATTGAGACGTTAAGCAACCAAAATCCAGTTCTCCAAACATCACATGCTAATGTCATGAGATAAGATAAGAACGTCTGATCTGTAAAGCATTCTACAGCTCATCATATTTGCAGAACAGTATTTAGTTAGTTAGTTGGTTAGTTTCTGGCTAATTATCCTGGTCCACTTTCTGGTTGTTCACAAAGAAAGTTTTATTGGTTTGCATTTTTGTTGTGGTTTATTGTCAAACCAAGCATTCAGCTGAGTGATACAGCTGATACTGTGAACAATCACAAATATCACAAATAACAGATTCAACCAATCAGATTCTGTGATTCAGTACTACCTGCTGTTGTTTTTGTTCTGAAGATTGGGTCTCATTCACCAGTATCTTTCTAAGAATCTATTTGAATGTGTTCTTGAGAAAAGTCCATGATGTGTTCTTAAACTGCACACTTGTTTGCAGCAGTGCTCTTATAATGGTGGATCCTGTTATCCTCATAAATGGAACAAATCCCAAAAAAGAAAACATTGGCGAGAATCTTGATGAAAACTGAATAAGTGGGTTTTAAGAAGAAATCTCTTCTTAAGAACAGCTGAGATGAATAAAGAACAATGATCTTGCTCTTTCGTTGTGCTTTGGAATTTGTTAGTTCGTAGTTGTTTAACAGAGTAATAAGCAGAATGATGTTGGGGCACCTTCTAAACCTGTCCCCGGACTCCACGTTCAGAACCATTATCACCTGAAGAACTTTTCAAAGGTTTGAAGAAGAGTGTGAAGAAACCTTTTCAGTTTAAAGAAGCTCCACAGAATGTGAAGGTTCTATACCAGTTTGAGTGATGCCTAAGCCTAGAACCTATGCTTAAGCCATAAGGCAGAGCCTTGTTGGAGCCTTTCATTTTAAGAGTGTAGATGAAAGCTGGAGCTAAAGAACATGAAGAAATGGAGAGCCTATAGAGTAGACAGAATAGCTCCTCTCCTCTCTTCTGTCTGTTTGCCGAACAAATCAAGTGGCTGTTGACCTCCCGCCGCTGAGTGTTTACTGAGCCATTGATGCTGGTGGGGTCCTGAATGATGAACGGCCTTAAGCAGCCGTGTGCTAGAATAATGAACCCCACCACATCTCTGTGACTCTCTGTCTCTTCCGTGCTCTTTCTCTTTTTTTCTCTCTCTCCGTCTGTCTCCCCATCTTTTGCTCTCTCTTTCTTTCTCTTTCTCACTGTCTGTCTTCCCCTCTCTCTCTTTTTTCTCTCACTCTCTGGGATGATGTAGGGGGGTGGGGTGACACTTGTTTGATTGAGCATTGTATTCACCACTTGACCCCATGGCTGAGCCTTCTGAATGGCCTCACTGTGGGGGGTTGAGGAAAGAGAGTGAGAGAGAGAGAGAAAAAGTAAGAGAGAGAGAAAGACAGACGGTGTCTTCAGAATGATGTAGGTTTTTGACAGATATTGCATTAACTCAAAGTTTCTGATCTTTGCGGGTATATGCGCTGTTAAATAGTTAAGTGAGTATAAGATGAACTGATCTCCAGAAAGCATAAAGTTAAAGATGACACATTGGTTCCAACATTTTAAGCAAAATTATTGTATTTGTTTGTATTATATTTAACAAACACAAACAGTGAAAAAAGGGAATGAGCACCATGGACAAGTTGGGGAAATCAAACAATTGCAATCAACTTGAAATCAAGTTGAGGTCTAGAAGACCAAAAGACTTATGTTTGCTAGAAAGGCAAAGCAAAAAAAGACATTGACAAAGGAACATTTAAACCAGCTTGATGCGTTTTGCAAACAAGACCTGTGGACGTATACATTTAAAATAGCAAAGATCAAAAGTATGTTTGGAGAAATTAGAATAATAGAATTTCATGAAATACATCAAATACATGATATTGCTGTTTTTTGATCAGGAACATTTAATTACACAATTTGCCAGTGAAGTAAATCTTAGTGTGTCAAAGAAAACTGACTCAGTGTTTGGCTCCATGCTGTTTGACGGACTTTTGGAGCGGGCAGTGTATCTGAGGGCCAGCACTGCAGGCTGGACACGGCCGGTCACTGCAGGCTTAAGCTAATAGGACTTGGGTGAAAACGCTTTAGGCCGATTGGCCTAAACCAGTGAGGGAGTGCGACTCAGTTATCTCCCTAAAGCAGAGATCACAGGCCGCACTTTCATCTTTCACTCCAACAAACAAAAAATCCACAGTCCGAATGCCCCTTTATTTTTATTTGTGTGGTTCTTTGTGATGAGCCTGCTTAGTTTTTGTTTTTTTCTTCTTAGTTTTTTGTTTTCTGCATCAGTCCGACCATCAGGTATTGCAGTTCACAGCTTTTTCTGTAGTTTTACAGTCTGCTGCTCTCATTTTTGTCATGGTAATATTGACAGCTAACTCTTTGTGTCTGTGTTTGTATTAATACATTTTTTGGGCTTTGTAAATTCCTGGAAAACAGTATTTCAGTCCATTTCAGCATTCAGTTCTTTCTCTGCCTCTACTGCCTGTATTATTAAACAATGATGTAAAGACGTCAGGACTACACTGGGAACCGCAGCAGAAACAGTATATCACACTAGAACAGATGCAAGTAAACATTAATGCAGTAAAAAGTAACACAGTGTCCTCATTTTGAAGAAAGTAACTGAGACCTTATGAACTAGTTTGAAAAGCAAGGCTTGGTTGCAGAATTCTTCTGAAGGTTTGTTAAATTCAATCATCCGCTCACCATGATTTAACATCATTAAAGACCAATTTAACAAAGCAGGAGTTGGATTAAAATTATACAGTAAATAATATTGAATAATTTATTGAGTTCATTAGAACTATTTGAGCTTTTCAAGTTCATGTTTGTTTGAGTTGAATTAGTAGCACAGCTGTTTGCGGTTCACAGGCTTTGGGCTTGTCACAGTAGCTGTACACAATATGGTAAAATCCATACCTCCATCACTTGTGCCGCCAATGCTTTAAGGACATCCCTTAATGGATCTTAGCCTGTACTTCCCTGAGGCTCCAAGCATGCATAACAAGACATTGCCTGCATTCATATGCATATTCATTGTCAGCATTACTATATTGTGGCTGGTATTGCCTTTTTGGACTGAATTCAGATAAGCACATACATAGTACATAAACTGTAGTTACAGCTACAGCTAGTGACCTGCAGGCTCCTGTGACATGCTCTCACGTTGCCACGCGTGTGTGTGTGTGTATGACGACAGGAATATGCTGCCTTTCCAATCCCTTTATGACAGTATTGCGGTTTGCGAGAGCAGGCCTATTAATCCAGCTTTAGCGGCGTAAGTGCCATTATACCCTTAATAAGATCACTGGCTGTGCAGTATAGGATTAAATACTTATAACATAACTGACGCTGTCAATTCTCACGGATTGAGCAAGCTTGTCCTCTAGCTCGCTCTTCCTCGCTTTCCCTGTCTCTCTCTCTCTCTCTTTTCATCTGTAGTGGTTATGTGCTAAGGGTCATGGAATGTATTGTAAGCATGGGGAGCGAAATGACCAAATGAGAGAACGAGTGCTAAAGAGAAAGGAAAAGGAGAAAAGCGAGAGATGGATAAAAGGAAATAGAGAAAGATTGGAAGATAGAGCAAAAGGAGCACAAATCGGTCGGGGGAAACCACATCCCTGTAGTGTTTCACAGGACGGACTCTTTAATCTACCCACACTTCACCACTGGGATTGGTTTTCCGAGCCATGGATAAACCAATGTGTGTGTGTGTGTGTGTGTGTGTGTGTGTGTGTATTTAGAAGCCTCTCAGGCCGCTGCAGCTCGTCTAACCCTGCGCTGGAGCTACAGGACTTTTGGCTCCAGCATCGTGGTTTTCTGCCAGGGTTTTATAGTGTCTTTAGCTCTTTTACAAGTCCTTTTGAGAGTCATTCTAAAACTTCAAGAAATGTGGTTCTAGACTTCTCTCTGATTTGGAAGGTTGTGGAATTTTTAATTGCCAACTGTTTGTGCCCAAAACAGGTACGATACTGGATAAAGCCTTTACCTGTAGGCTCTTTTGTCATCATATTGCCCACCTCTAGTAGCAGCTTTCTTGAAGCCTAAATTGAAATGATTTGCATGTGAGCTACAGCGCTTATCTTCCATTATTTGTTACCTACATTAGTCTCATAGCCTGTAGCGCTAAAACAAACTAAAGAAGCTAATTACAGACACCAAACATGCCTTGGCTGATCGACTGCATTTGGGATAAGGGGGAGATTTTATAAATATTGGTTAAATAATCACGTTAGGTTCTGCAATAAACTAAAGCAGTTGATGGATAGCATTCCCCTATGCTATGGTAGAAAGCTTGCTCTGCAGGAGGGGAGTACCGCCCCCCCATGCTGTTCCCCTCTGAGTGCAGAGGTGATGACCTATAGAGCGTAGGGTAATGGGTCACATCTCCCTGACCCGAATCAAGCAGTAAAAACCCACTAAAGCCAGCAGAGCCCGTAAACTGAGAACACTCCGCTCCAGTTTAAACCCACCGGGGAGGCCATCCCTGCAGGCTTCACTTCTGACTCTGCTGCACTGCCTGCCCTGCAGAACAGCTTACTTAAACACACGCACACACAAACGCACACATGTTTGTGTGGAAGAAAGAAGGAGCAATAGAGAGGTAGAAAGTGACTACGCGTGCGAGAGAGCTAGAGCAAGCTAGAGCAAGAGGAGGAGCGAGAGCGAGAGAGAGAAGGATGGGGGGAAGGAGGGGGGTGGCTTGTGGGCGTTGATACTACCCATGAGGCCACTTAATGGGCAGTTTGGAATGCAGGGAAAAGACTCAGCTGCCCTCTCCATGGGATTCTGTGTCTTTGAAAAAAAGAGAGAGAGAGCTGACAGAAAAGGGAGAGAAGGAGAGAGCTGACAGGCAGAGAGAGCAAGAGAGAGAGAAGTGAGAGAGGTAGGAAGAGAGAGACAGACGGAGAGAGGTGAGAGAGAGAGAGAGAGAGAGAGAGAGAGAGAGAGAGCATTTGTGGGAAGTGCTCATCTGTTGGCTGCTGAGATGTTGAAGGTTTGCCTGTTTTATTTCTCAGGTTGGACACAGTGCAGACACAGGGCCTCTTCTCAGCCTGTGTGTGCTGGTGTGTCCATGTGGTATGTGTGTGTGTGTTTGTTCAGGCTCCCGAATAGGAACCATTGTTTTTGTTTTAGTTAAAATAACTTTTTTTATGGAGTGAAATGGTGCTTTGATTCAAACATGTTAAAACAACGTTATGTATCAATTATACCTTAAAGTACAGTTTCAAAATCACGTTGGTGCTCCACTGTCTTGAAATAGAGAGAATGGCTTCTCTGTCATTGCCACTGCAAGCCCGAAACTCTGCTATTGCACTATGTAACTTTGGTGGAGCTGCACAAGACCTCTCGCAAGTGTCATATTTGTGTAAAATCCTGAAATATTAACAATATTTTAATATCGCTTCAGCTTGCATGCTTCAGCATGCTTTTTTCACTTCAGATGTCGGTTCTGTGTCTCATAGCTTGTCAACAGATGCACTTGTACAGCTCCCAATGAGGGCAAGCTCAATTTGTATTTATGGCAGTGGAGTAAAAGCTAATTTACTCCACAACTGTGCACAGTAATATCATGATCAGCAAAATGGTTGCAGCTTTGGCACTGTGGGCAGGTGCTAATTTGTACTGGAAAAAAATGTCGGCATCTCTATGAAGCTTCTCAACAGATAGAAGCAAGTGCTCTAAAATCTCCTAGTATACGGCTATTTTGACTTTGGACTTGATACAGCACCAGTTGATGACAGCAAACTATCACTGGATTTAAGACACCTTGGATTCTGTGCTTCTCTGCCTTTCCTCCATTAAAAGTAAAACTTGCAATATATCATGTTACAAGTAACAAATATAAAACATATGACAGTCTAGCTTTTTGAATTAAATCATTAACAAAATCAACCGTTTCATGATGTTCTTATTTTTGAGATACTCTAGAGTATAGGTAATGTATTGGTTTACCCCAACGCGGTTATCTGTATCTGTTTCTGGAAAGTGACAGGAGACCGGTTTCAAAGCTACATGTTAAACTAGAGCGCTGACTGCTACTGTACAGAACCTTAGCCTGATCTGGCAGCCATGTGGATCCATTAGTTTGTCAGCTCTGTATATTCACTGAGGCCATGAGATACCAATCAGCCAACATCTAGTAAAGCAGATAAGAGACTACTCAGATTTCTCACTACTCAGAACTGTTTGGATGCAGCCACACATGCACATAAGTGCAGGGAGTTTAACATGAAAGCAGAGTGATCCTAGGGGTCTTGTGTCTGGTGAGCAAGTTGTTGTCTGGTGAGCAAAACTCCCTTCATTCTGAACTGTGTATTCATATTAGGCTATAATACATTAGGATACATACTTTACACTTAAAAAAACCTCTGTGTTGGCATGTGTGTGTAAGTTTGCTAATTTAGCTGGGAGTGACTAAAATCAAGAAGCTCCAGACACAATTCCCCATAAAGCACATAAAGCACTCCTAAAACCAAACGTGCTGATTTCAGCTTCCTCCAGAGCTTTTAGCGTGAGCAGACCTGTTCCATGTTACTGTGTGTATATGTGTTTGTGTGTGTGTGTGTGTGTGTGTGTGTGTGTGTGAACACACCTGAAGAAAATGCGCTCTGACAGAACTATTACTAAGCAAGAAGTTATGGCATTATTCAGCCGTAAAGGTTTGATTTAGAAAGATCTTCAGCATCTGCATGCTCTTTTTCACACTCTCCCTGTTCTTCATGTTCAGATTAATGTAGCACCCTGTTTCCCATCTCCACACACTATGTGTGTGTATGAGCTAAAGATGTGCAGCTGGATGGTGTGCGAGGAGGCTGTAGAGTTCAGTGAATCGCAAAAAAAAACATCATTAAATGCATTTATACTTTTATCCGCATTATTTTTATTAAAATGAGCAAAAAGTAAATTTAAAATTAATTTCATTTGTATATTGTAAATTTATCTTAAATAATTGATAGAATGTAGGATGAAATATTTTAAACTACAGACAAAAACTTTTTTTAGCTTATTTTGTTCAATATTTGTAATACTGTAATATTTGTAATATTTCAATAATATAGTAGTACTGTGTATAGTATTTTTAACATATTAATACATTTTCTTCCCCAATTGTATATAGAATTTTAGCCAATTACTTAACCCCAGCCAAGTACTGTTTTATCACATGTAATGCTCCTGATACTGGGAGGGTGGGGTGATTGACACTGCTTCCTCCGACACATGCGTAAATTAGTCACTCCCTCTTTTTGAATTTCCGTCAATGCAGCATCACCGGGCAACCAACACGCTCAGAGGAAAGAGCTGTGTACCCAGCTCTCATGCCAGCCAGCATCTCACTGAAGTGATGTGGGGAAAGAAGCAAGGCCAAAGAGAGCAAGACCAGTTGAGCTCTCTCAGGCTCTGACTGCTAATGGCCGGCAGCTGTAGTCATTTCTTGTAGCGTTATCTGCCTTTCTATACATATTTTATTGCTAATCCATCACTGATGTCAGTTTTCACCAAGCAGAGCCAGTATTCATTTTGCATTCCAAACCGAACCTAATGTTTCTCAGCTGGTTAGAACTAAAATCAATAAAAGAAATAGTTCAATTAACATTTTACACAATTTGCTCCTTATCCCAAATTTAAACAATCAGCCAAGACATGTCTGGTGAGTAAAGTGTAATTCTGTAGTTTTCTATTTTAAGTGTTGGTCATTCCTAATTCTGCTTCTATGACATGAACTACTGTACATGTAGGTCTCATTTAATAAAGTGGTAAATATTGAGATTTGGAGAAACATTAAATTGCTCCAACATTTACTTTTTTGCAAAGGCCTCACATTCAATTTTGGAGCATCACTGTGAGGATTTGATGGCATTCAGCCATGAGAACCTTAATGAGATCAGGTACTGAAAATGGATAATTAGGTATAGATCAAAAATGTCACCCAGACTTATTTTTTTTTCCAAAGGTACTCTGGAGAAGTCAGTTCTAGCGCCAATGCTGCATGACTTTGTACCCCTATTAGATCGCATTGGGCATGGTGATTTTGGTGATTAGCGTCCTGTCATGTTGGCAATGATTTTCAATGATGATTAAACAAGCTGTACATGCAACTGTGTCTATGTCATTAATGGGTCAGCAAAGGGTGCAGGACCCAGGCAGCAGAACTCACCCATTAAAATGATACTTTTGTACATATAGGGTAACTATATAGAGTAACCATATAGGGTAACTAGCTCATAGGATTTTATCAGAGGTTGTTAAAATCAAAGTCCCAAATGCATCGTGTTACTGTGTTGTCCACAATAGAGTTGGCAGAATTCCCTTTTAGAGATCACTCAAGATGTGATGCTGATCCATACCGTGGTTTTCACATTATTAAACACAATGACTGGTTTCACCTCAAGTCTATCCCTCTCTTTCTGTCTGTCTGTCTCTATCAGAGGATGACAGCTCTGGTTCTCCGTACCATCGGGAGAGGCGTAACGCGATCGGCGGGCAGCCAGCTGGCCTGGGCTCGGCAGCCGCTAAGCTGAGTGAGGAGCCGTCCACCTCCACAGAAGAGCGCCCTTCACAGGTGAAGAAGGAGCTGCACACCTCTCTGCCCCACCTGGCTGACCACACTCTTCCCTACCGGGGCACACTGTTTGCCATGGACCCTCGAAATGGCTACCTGGACGCCCACTATGGTAAGTGACTGCCATGTGCCTTGTTTCTTATTCTATTGTTTTTCAAATGGTTATTTGAGCAATGCCATGGAAGAACTACTTTTGGTCACTTAAGGAACCATGTTTGTAAGTGAGATGTGTGACAAACCTTTCGAAATAAAACATTTACTTGATGTATAGGTTCTTCACTCTCATACATCTTTATAACAATCATGGTTGGTTAGTAACCAAAGGTGGTTCTTCAATGTCATCCCTCAAATAGCCATTTAATGTGCTTTTATTAGAAAGGTTAGAAAGGGCGGATACTTTTGGACTTTAGCTAGCACATCTAGCACACCTATGGAATTGCTTGTTTGGATGGGTGTTTGATCCAATTGGCTTCTTTCTTTCTCTGACATCTGATTTCTGTAGTGAAGTGGAGACTGGAGAATATAGCTTTTTCTGTATGCAGGAGAGGCAGGTTGTCTAGTTTGTCTAGTTGCCCCCCACCCCATCTCTATCCTCTCCCTCTCTTTCTCTCTCTCTTGTCTTTTTTATTTCGTTGGGAGGTTAGGATGGGGGGAAGAGTCGCTCCGTTCCCTAATTCCCTCATTTGGGGCCGAGAGTAAGCACACAACTCCAGCCTCCCTAATCAGCACTCTGATCAAAGCACTGCGGGGAGGAGAGCCGTCAGCTTCTCTTTTCCTCCCTCTCTCTCTTTCCTTCTTTCTCTCCCTCCCTTAATTTCACCGATTCCCGTTACAGAGTGTCAGCAATAAAAAGAGAGGGCAAAAGAAAGAGAAAAGAGAGCAAGAAAGAGTGAGAGAGATGATGTGAGCGACGGCCTTTTGAGGGGTTAATTTGGCCCAGCACCTTTTGCCGGGCCGTCGCCTGCGGACTGGAATTCAGTGTGATGGCTTGTTTAGTTTGGCTAAATTGGCCTCGAGCTGGGCCTGACAGAGTAGACTTAATCCACTGCACTTAATGAAGTTCTCTCTCACTCTCTCTCTCTCTTCCTCTCCCACACTTTCTCTCCATCTTCTGGCACGTTTACTATATCTCTCCTGAGCTAGTTCATTAGCTGCACTCTCCTTTTCCCCGCTCTGCCGGCAATGATCCAGCTGACTTGTCCGAATGCAGAAAGGTTAACTACAGTCAGCCTAATCAGTAGACTCACAAGCACAACATCACAGGCTAATAGCACCTTGTCCAGCTCAGCAAGACTGCCAGCTTTCATAAAGACTGAAAGAGAGGAAGAGAGAGAGAGTATACACTAGGCAGTAGCAGAAGGTGGGCCATGGGGTCCGAAGTTGAAGGAAATAATGAAAAGACAAAATGAGGAGAGAAAGGGAAAGACTGGACTAGACAGAAGGGGGAAGAAGGACGTTCCGACTGGCTGGACCCTAGTAGGAGCAGTGAAGGGTATAGGGTGACCCACTGGGGTTAAAGTTCATGTGGAAAAGTCACTATCCTCAACAGAAGAGTTGAAAAAGGTCAGGAAAAGTCAAAGGGGGCCACCTCATCTGAAAGCAGTCTATTCTTTCCGCATGGAAGACCCCAACAGAATTAATTCCTTGTCCCAATCGGACAAGAAAATCGCTGGAATTATGAGTGACAAGATAATAGGGATGAAGTCGTTAGGAAAGCCATTACCCTTAACTGTTGAGTGAAAACTACTACACAGACTACATGGTACCTGAACGAGTTGCTGTTGGAGATGTTTTGCAAGGCATGCATGTCTTGATTGGTCCAACTCGATGGGTTTGTTAAATGGGCTTTTTTTTTCCTTTTCTAATTTTTTCCAGTTCATAACTCCCTAGCACTAGCAATGTTTCTGACACTAAAAGGGTAAGGACTCCTGACCTTTAACACATGCAAAGCCAGCCACTGGCTATTTTCAAACTACCACCAATGGACCATTGTCAGGCAGCCAACACTCTCAGAGGAAAGCTCCAGGTCCCCAGCTCTACTGCACCAACTAACAGATGCATGTGTTGGCCAACATCGCCAATTGTGTGCCAATCTCTTTGACTCAGGATTCCAACTTGCAACCCCTGGGTCATAGTGGTAGCGCATTAGATCAGTGTGCTATTTCTGGATAACAGGGTTGACCAACCAGCAGATCTGTAGAAAAATATCACTTTGGTGTAGAAAAAGAGTTACCTGGAGCTAAAGCCCAGGATCTAAAATCAGCTTTGGATCATTTGACGGAAATTTCTGAAGTCTTGAATGGGTTCTTGCGGTGGAAAACACCTGTTCATTACAATACATTCAACAAGATCGTCATACATTATTCAGGTTGCAGCTGCTTTTAAGTTTGACCCTTCACTCTTAAAAAAAAGGTGCCTCAAATGGTTCTTTATAGAAACCAAAAAGGGGTCTTCTGTGGTATCGCTCAAAGAATCACTAGAAGAACCTTCATGTTCTTTGAGGAGGTTGTCTTGCAGTTAAATTAAGCTTAGGAATATCATGCAACAATAAATGTTCTGTTCAGTAACAACACAAGTGTTCGGTTACATTACTTGCCATGAGGTAAATTAGTGTGTATGTGTGTGTGTGTTAGATGTGTGAGTCTGAATGATCTGTGGAAGACGAGCATGATCCTTGAACTAACCCCCAATCCTCACCCAACCTCCAAAGGCCTGTCTGACTCCCCAGCTTAAACAACAACAGCAACAGTGGAACTCTGGTGCCAATCACTCGCTTCTACAGTCTTTGAGGTGTGAAAATTCTTAAACTCCAGTGAAAACCAGCCATGATATACAGACACGCACACACACACATTACTCTTGAGCCCCAACTTCCTCCGGAGCTCCTCTCCTCTTTGCAGATCCATCAGGTCATAAATGTGTCCCAGGTGTGTGTGTGTGCATTAGTGTGTGTATGTAAGTGTAAGATACACATGTGTTTGTGTGTGTGTGTGTGTGTGTAATAGAGAGCTTGTGGCTCTTTGTGCTGTGTAGGCAGTAGTAAAGGAATGCGAGGGACGACACAGGTAAAGTGTGATTAGTCTTCCTGCCGGAGCGTGGCAGAGCCTAATGCTCCTAAACGAGCCTCCACCTGCCGGCTCACACACCTGGTCACCACGGCAACATGCGGCGGTCTCGAGACAGAGGGAGGAGAAGACCCAAGGCCAAGAGAGAAGGGGGGGTGCTGATATTGTTGATACAGTAGGGGTCTAGGAAAATCTCCTCTTTCTTCGTTCTTTTGCTTGTCTGCCTCTTTGCAGATTGGGGAATAGGTGAATAGTACAAAACCAAAACAAAATCAAATATCAGTACAAATTTTAGAGCTGTGTGAACAAAAAATCAGATTTTTTAAAAAGTCAAATTCTTTGTATTTCCAAAAATGTAATTTTACAGGAGAAGAAACATAAACATAGATACAGTGTGGTCCTTGAGGTCCAAAAGAGTACCTTTAGGATGCACAGCAATAAAGTACCAAAAGGCACATTTTTACCTGTACCTTTCAGAGTCACCATGGTTCACTTACTAACATGAATGTGGACCATGGAGGCAAAAAAGTTCAAATACAGCAGTAAAGCTTGTAGTCAAGGCGGAGATGCTGTGTTTGCTCAGCGGCTTCTCTCCCACCGCCGCGCACAAAGCTCATCGTCGCTTAGGATAAAAAGCGTACAGGATAAATAGCATTTTTGCGCATTAGTGGAATCGCGATTCCTGAGCCTTAGCTGCTCTTTTCTCTCTTTCATAAATAAAAAAAAGGGATAAGAGTTTCCATATCATCCTGCTTACTGCCTCGCTAACACAGTGTGGATAAGAACTCGGGATTGAAGGGGGGATTAATGAAAGAGAGAGAGAGAGAAGGAGGGAGAGGGAGAGAGAGAGCGGATGTCTTAAGATTGTAATTGTGTGAGGGTGTGTAAGCGTCGCTAGCGTTGCAACATCTGTTTATATTGTAGGCTGATTAGAGGGTCACTGGGCCTCAGCAACAGTGAGCCACTTGCTGGCTAAGCAACTTCTCATCTCCACTGGGATGGGGGATCCTCGTCCTCCTCCTCGTCCTCCTCCTCGAAGTGTTCTTATTTTCTTAAACAGATGCACGCATGGCTAGTAAGAGCCGTGTCCCAATATGGGTATTAAAGCAAGCTGAATTGAAAGCTTGGCTGTCATACACATCTTTAAGATGTTTTTTTCTTTTAATAAGGCAAGAAGAAACTTCCAGCAGGGCTAGAGACACATTGGAGTAGCTGGCTGTGCCTGTGGTTGTCCCACAAGTGTGAAGCCATATCGTTTCCTCAACAAACTCCACCAAACAATAGTGGTATTGAGGTCTGGCACAGCATTTTTGGCTGTGTGAATGGTTCTTTAGCATTTTGTCCTTTTAGAGAGTATTAGCTCCTTCAGAACACCTGTGCTTGACATTCAATTCTAAGTGAAACTACTTCTAAGCTTACCAAGTGTCAGCCCACGACGTCTCAGATGTGTGAAACGTTCATCCCGCTGGAAAGAAAGTGGGGCCCAAGCTGTAACAGTGGATACAGTTTCAACGCTCAGTGCTCTGGCTCCGATAAAGATCTCTCCAGCACCCCATGGCCTGTAATCCATTGCCCAAAAAAAGGCCCACAAAGGTGCCAAAAAGGGGTCTCTGGAGCCATGCTGTAGAATAATCATTTTGGGTTCCCTTAAGAACCTTTCAAATGATGGTTCTTTGAAAGTGTTTGATCCAACTGAATCTCTGTTCAAAGATAGAGAGGAGGAACCAAAAACATTTTCAGCATCATTATTTTTAAGAGTGAAGGCTTTGTTAAGTTTTTATTCCAGGGTAGTCTAAGCCCTCAGGAGGGCACAGCCGACGACCTTCTGGCTCAATAAATTCATCCAGGCACGAAACTCTGGCTGCCTGCTTCTCCAGCCAGGCCCGCAATGCTGGACACTATATCTGGAAATATTCCCCACCTCAGTGCCCTTGGTGGAGCATAGTAAGCTACCACTGGCCCAGATGAAGACAGCCCTGGCCACTGTTGCACGGAGATGGTCGGCTGCACTCACAAGGCGGGACTTCATATCAATCTGTCCCCCTCTGTGTTCAGCGTCCACTGACCACTGAACTGAGAGAGTCAGCTGTCAGCAGTGTAAACGTGACCTGAATGGTAAGACGTAGTGGTTTCTGTCAGCTATACAAATGAACAGTTAAAAGCTTCCCAAACTGCACTTTAAAAAGTTGACCATTGGAGAACTGTTCATTGTTCCAAAAATGAATATATTGCTCACGATTAAGGTATGATTTTATTCATCTTTTGGTTGTAGTGCGTAGTGCATCTTTTTGTATAATTTCACGTCACATTCCACGGATCGATGTCAACCTACCCAGTCTATAATAAAACAGGTTCAAATCAGGCTCAGGATCATAATTGTAACATATTTTCAGAATATATTTAAGCAAAAGAAGGATTGTATTGATTTTGTCGTCACTTTTCAGTGAGAAAAGTGAAAAACATTGTACCACTGGCAACTTCCACAATCCAAACATGCAATACAAAAGTTATAATGTTTGAAGTTCTGGGTTTACACATGTGGATTGTTGTTGTTGTTGTTGTTGAAGTTAACATAAGAGAACATTTCAAAATTCTTCATTCATTTTAAATCAATAGCAGATCCAAACTTTATCCTTCTTATCTCACTCCATAGCTCAACTCAATACAACCTTCACACCACTTTGAAAAATACTAAATCCCCTAAAGTCATGTGAGCTCAAACAACCTCTACAATATTTAGCCTGTTGATATTTGTACTGGTTATAATGCACTATATTATGTATATATAATGAGTGATCTTTATAGTCAACCAAAATGTATCTTTAAATGAATGAGAATTTTATTAACTAGAATATGTATCTTTTTGTTTGATTATACCGTATAATGGGTGGATTGCAGTCTGCAGTATTGAATTTACAATGTGTTTTATGTGGTAAACATTGATAATTTATATATCTAAGCATTTAGTACCCTAATTTTTCATGGTTTTGCTGGGAGCAAATATGGCCAATTCTGGCAGGCTTGCTCTTGGTTTTGCTCCTGGGACGTCCTGAAGGCTGAGGGTGCGACCGAGCAAACAGAAATGGTGGAGGGCGAACAGTGTGAAGGAGAGGGCACGTTTGGGCACGGATGGGACTTTCGGGATGCCGCAGGCTCGCTGAAGGCACTGGGAAGAGCACTCCTCCTCCATCTTCATCCTTTCATCACAAAAGAGAAACATCAGTGGCATTAGCCCTCTCGCTCCAGCACACCACAGATAAGCGGATCAGTCTCTTTTATGCAGCTTATTAGAGGAGCCTCGGCATGTTCGGCCGAGCCCCGCGTTCCTCCGCTTCTCTTTTCTCTTTTTCCTCTCGCCCTATCCTGCCTGAAGGGCTCGTGCTGGAGTGGGTTATGAAAGACAAAGCACTCCAGGGCTATAAACGATGCTCTTGTCTCAAACCACTGAGGTAATCGAGATGAGTTGCCCGTTTCTTAACAACGTCTTAAGTCTCTCTTTATATTTTTCAGTCACTTATTTATAAGGGCAATTCTTAATGGATGGACATGTGTGGATTCGCTGCAGTTGTTTCTGCAACATCTGTGTTTGCCTTACTCCCATGATGATGTAAAACAAGCCATCTCTCAACTTTGAAAGAACATGCAAACAAAAATGCTAATCTTGGCACGCCTTCCAAGTGTTGTTCTGAAAACTGCTGTAAATCTCTAGAAAAGCAACACTAAACTGTTTTTTAAACAGGATTATTTTTTTGTTTACTTTTAAAATATTTTTTTAATATCGCCAGCCACATGCAAGATGTTCAAATGGATGTTTAGAGGAGCAATGCTTCTTGGAGTCCTGTAGGAGCATTATTACATTGAACTATCATGTCCTGAATAGTAGGGAAGGGTGGGGTGCAACTTTTTCCCAGTTAAAAAGTTTTATTGATATTTGAACAAATTTGGTCATATTTTACACTAGCATTCTACCAATGAAAACCTGTTTCAAATAAGTAGACTTATACACAGATTAGCTGAAAAGGTGTAACACGTCTATAAGGTGTAATGCCTATATAAAAATGTAGTGATGTCTCCACATTATGGATTTCTCTGGTTTTACTATTTATAGGCATGCTTTTGAGTAAAATAAACATTGTCATTAAATTCTATATATATATATATATACAAACAAAACAACAAAAACATGTTTCAAATAAGTGTTTTCAAATAATGCAAAGAAATCAAGTTACTGTTCATATTTAAACAACAATGTACTAATTTAAAGAAATTTCAGAAGTCAATATTTTGTGACATAACCCTGATTGTAAGTCATAGCTTTCATGCTCTCCACCAGTCTTTTACACAGCTTCCTGGTGGCACAGAAATTCAAGCAGCTCTGCTTTGTTCAACGTAATGACTGGAATCATTACTGGAATGACTGGACTCAAACATTGTAGGATACAGTAGGGAGACAAGTAACTGGCCAAAAGCATGGTCAGCTTGAAACTTCAGTGTTTAAGATGTGGAGCTCAAAGACACAAAAGTCCACAATATGACCAGTGTAGATATAATATCTGCCAATATCAACAATGACCATGTCAGGGTGTATTGGTTATCAAATCACAGAACATGACTTTGGCACTATAAATGTAAATACTAGAACTAAAATTATATAATAATGCTTAAGAGAATTTTTGGTCTCCTAAAATTGGTGCCAGGGCCATTCCTTACTTTCACTTGAACCCAGGTCCAAACCTCCAAGGTGTGATTCTAGGGTGTACGGGTGGTAAGTAAAACCGCCTCATCTCAGCTTCTCTACTTCCTTCTCACTTCTCCACGCTGCTGTACTAGATAATCTCAGTGGGAATTACAGAAAGAGCAATGTGCTCAGTCCAGGCCTATGCGTGTGTGACTATGTGTAAGCCCCAGTCTCTCTGGTGACGGGTGTAAGGTTAACACCCTCGTCCTCTGTATCCGCCCCGCTCTGGGCTTTACCGAAGCCTTTTGTGTCCTGGGTGGGAGAGCAAAGGAGGGAGGGGCCAGGAGAGAAAGCAGTAATTAAAATGTTTCCCTTCTTTATTATGGGTGTGAGCTTCAATAACAAGAGGTACATCCCTGCCCCTTGTAGTTAGCACCGGAGAGAAGGCCACAGGAGACGAGAGAGAGAGAGAGAGAGGGAGAGAGAGAGGGAGAGAGAGAACGAGACACAGGAGAGTGAGTTGGGTGGGGGGAGAGGGCGAGAGAGGATGTAACAAAGCAGAAAATGAACAGAGACATAAAAGAGAAGGAGCTGAAGGAGGTCAGGCCCATCACAGACTTAGCGCTGCCTTCAAAGATGGCTGGGACAGGTGGCAGCTCTAGACAATCTCACTCCGCAGAGCAGCATCCTCTCAGGAGGAGATAAGGCATCCCTCCGTCCATCCCCCTCTCCTTCCTCTCCTCCTCTCCTCTCCTCCCTCCCCCTCGCGTCTCCTCTCCTGTTCGCCACTCTTTGATGTGTGTGTGGAGTGAGTGCTTGGCTTGGGTTGAGGCTCAGGCGAAGGTTCGCTGTTCCGAGGTCTCTGAGGTGCCCCACAGTTCTCTGCTCTCATTAAGGCAGTGGGACTGGGTTAATCAGCTTTAAGGTTCACACACTCGCACACACAGCACATGAGTTTTGTTTTTATACAGAGTCGGGACGTGTGGTCATGCGCATGGTCCATTTTGGTATATAAATGACTCTAACCGTAACAGTAAGTAAGAAGTCAGAAAGGATTTTACATTTTCAGTTTGTGCAAGAAATATGAAGATTTTGTCTAAAAAACTACATTTTCAAATTGAGAAATGTTTTTCTTATTGTAGATTTTGAAGAGGTGTCCTGATGATTTTGCCTCGAAAATATAGGAAACAAACCCACACATGTGAACACACTCAGGCAAATCATCCACAGGCACACATTCATTTAAAGTACACAACTTTGTAACACTATTTTTAGGGCTATTTCCATAGACCACCCGTAACCCCACATTTAGGTTTTAAGTTTACTTCTATGAATTAAGCTACTTAAATATGTGATTAATTTTATAAAAGTAGGACCAGCCAAACATTTCCATAGCCTCAAAATGATTTTCTACTGCCTTGAGAAAAGTTGGTCCCCGCAAAGTCTTAAATACATGCTCTCACACATGCACTTTCACACACACTGCACACTTTGTCTGCCCAGCCCAAGAAAAGCCACCCCTGGGCACCACCTGCATGAGAAACAGATAGGAAAAGAGAGAAAGGCGGAGAGAAATCGGCGTGACGGTACTTTCTCAGTGTTTCGAGCCTCTGTTTGAATTCTTTGTTGTTCTGTTGCTCCTGTGTGCGCACTCTTCCATTCTTAATTGTTCCACCTCTCTCACTCTCTCCCTGGAGTTTCTGCCCCCCTTCAGAAGCCCCGGTCTCCTGATGGTACCCCGGCTAAGTCTGCTTGTAAGTGTGTCAGAGGTTATTTAGGAGGAATTTGTTTGGCGGTACAGCGTAAATGGATTACAACTCCTGCTTGGTTTCGGGCTGGAGCTTGGGAGAGATACTGAAAGCTGAGAAATAAAAATGGTGAAGGGGAAGAGGGAAAACGGAAACAAAAATTGAGATATTCACAGACATCTTACACACGTTTACAGTAACGAATCAGCAACTTTAGTTGCTCAACTTTCATGATTCATACTTCTACATCATGTTTTCCTTACAACAAGACTAGGCAAGCCTGGTTTGTCCAGACCGCGATGTGTACTGTGGACTGTAGACCCTCCCTTTTAACTCACAAGCTATCTCAGCAAAATGAAGAAATGATCAAAAATGGATCGAAACCGCTGTTTTTCAAACCTGCTCCTGGAGAGCTTCCATTCTGCAGGCTTTGTTGGTGCAGATGGTGCCTTCACATTTCCTTGACTTGCTGAATGGGGTGTGTTAGATTTAGACATTAGAGTTGAAACCTGCAGGAAGGAAGCTCTCCAGGAGGAGGGATGGATTCTACTGATCTAAACCATGATTCATATTGCTAGTTTTCAACAATAAATTGATCAGTGGAAGGACAGGAATCGCTTGTTTGAAACATTTAAATAGAAAATGCATCACAGAGAAATTTAATATTTTGCATTGTAGCAAAATCATTTATACTTGGCTTTTTATTTTTGGGTGGATGGTCTTTTCCCCTTTACATTTGGAAATGAACATCACTGCCTGCATCACATACTTCTACATACTTCTAGCAATACATTCACTAGAGAGCAGTTCAGCATCAAAGGTTTATGACAACAACAAACATGAGGATGGTGGAGGAGGTCAGGATAATGTGCTTACTACAAAAAAAAATGAAAGGCAGTGGTGTACACGTCTGTAAACCGTGTGAAAATGTTCTGCCATGAGTTTCTGGATGGAATGGAGCAGTACTACTGGGAATCGTGGGGGCAGTGTAGCCAATAGTTCCAGTGAGACACGACCACTACCATGTGGAAACAACAATGGCAGACATCATTGTTTCCACATGGTAGTGGTCGTGTCTCACTGGAACTATTGGCTACACTGCCCCCACGATTCCCAGTAGTACTGCTCCATTCCATCCATATCTGTAAGAATGAAGTGAATTCAGGGTACAGACAGATACACTTGTCCGTATTCACATCAGTATTTAACACAAGCCTACGGTGCTTCTTCAGCTTGTGTGGTTTAAACTGGAAATTACTAAATTGGGGAGAAAAAATATAAATTGCGGTCAAATCAAATCCAATGCCGTTATCCATTTGATATTATCATGCATCATGCGCTGTTGCGAAACAATTCTTTGTTCATATTTATATGGTTCTGATGCCACCAATGTCACTAGCTTGAGCCAGTGGCATGTATTAAATGACTTTACGGTTGCCCATGAGCAGAGAAAGTTATTTTCCTTGTATGTAGTAAACATTTAATGCGATCCTGCTTATTTAGAGGAGATGAGCTAAAGTTGACCCTCAATATTTTACTGACACTTTTGCAAGTTAGAACTGTTCAAACCCAGACGGAATCACAAATACAAGGATTTATGAAACACTGAAACCAAGAACACAACCTTTTTAGTGGGCTTGAGGCATGGAAATGCATTGAAGTTTGGGTTTATTTGAAATCACAGTGAATTTCATCAGTCAACTGTAGGAACATTACCTCACCAGAAAGCATGTATGTTCATTACTTGCTAGTACATCCATTCTTTGCAGATTCTTAAAGCACAGCTGGGTTAAAATTACGTAACTGTCCCTGAGCAAACATCATTAATGTATGAAGCAGACATTTCAGACTTTTGCCTGCATCTTTCATTCGGGAGAAAATGAAGTAAGCCACATTCCTGCAGTTTATCCAGCAAAATTGACTTATTTTGTGTTAGTACTTTAATGCCCATGAAAGAGCTCATCATCAGTAATAATGAGCACATTTAATGCACAATGCTGTTAGTCTCAGACTGCACCGGCCTTCATTTTCCTCACGTCTATTTGAAGCGGCCCAACAAATGAGATCTCTGTTTAGAAGGGTCCAGAGAAAGGTACCATGATGCCGCTTGGACCACACCATGCGAGCAAAAAAGGCATCTGGGGTATAAAGAGTGAGAAATTGAGAGTGAGAGTGTGAGAGTGAGACAGATGGGGTGGGTTAGGGAGAGGGCTTAATTTGCCCTGAGGTGTTGAACCCTGTCTGCCTTGGTGACCTGCCTGTAATTAAACTGATTGCTTTGATACTAAGTCACCTTACCCCTCTTTCTCTCTCGCTCTCGCTCTCTCTCTCTGTTCTAAAAATCAATAGATTGAGTTTGCTTTTGTGACAGGGTGAGGAAAAATGCTCATTTATTTGTTATCAGGACAATTAGGGCAGTGTGACCCCCTCTACACTTTTTTTTGTGTGTGTGTGTGTGACTCTGTAGAGGAATGACTGGCACAATTTGCCAGGAATTAACCCCCAGTTTTAAAAGTAGTTGCTGAAAAAAAAGATATAATAGCTAATGATATAGCAATAGAAATTGACCTATCTATGCCCAGCCTACAGTTTTGTTGCTACTTTACTGAGCACAAGATCCCATTCATTCTAATAAGCACACTTTGCTTAGAGTGATGGCGTAACACTGAGTTGAATGTGCTGCATTACTGAGCTGGACTATGGTGCAGTTATTTGTAAAAAGTCATGTTGGAAATTATTAAAAAATAAATAAATTCAAATTGGGTTTACACACTTGAAATGTGACCATTCAGTCAGATTAAGAAGCAAATCTGATTCCTGCAATGTAAATAAAGCCTAGAGAGCCTATAGATTATTTGCCTCCCGCCTGTTTTCCTGTTTCCCCCTCTTTTTTTGTCACATTTTGTTAATTCAAATGGCTAATCTATTGAGTGACAAAACTTCAAGCGTTAAGACATCAAGCCCACCCCCTCCTCCAGTTTTCTCCTCCCTCATATCTCTCTCTTTTTCTCTCTTCCTCTCTCTCGCCTCCGCATTTAGCACATTAGGCTAATGTATTCAGCAGTACTTAGCCTGTTGGAGTGCCAACAATCTGGGACTGTAATTAAACAAAACGCACAAAAGTGAGGCGTAACTCCTGTGGAGCGCGAGCCTGACCGGCCTGATGTGTGTTTACACGCAGAAACAGCTGGAGGCCCGAGTCTCAGTAAACACTAGTTTAACCCTTCCACACACCGTAAGGTTGGTAAAGGCGTTTAACAAAGGCGTTTATTTACTCCCTCTAATTACTGCACTACCTCCTAGAACAGCCTGTCACCATTGCTGCATTAAATTACACTATACACTATACTCTCTGCCTGTCCACCCCCCCCCCCCTCTCTCTCTGTCTCTCCCTTTCTCTCCCTCACTCCACTTGAGAGAAATGTATCTCTCAGCATGTGCTACTTAAAAAGCAAATAGACACTGGGTACATATGTGCAGGTGTGTGCATGTATGTGTGAGAGCGTGTGCATGTGTGTATAGTATATGACTCTGCCTTGACACACACACACACACACACACACACACACACACACACACATACACACACACACACACACAGGCGCACACAGCTTAATGCTCCTTGGCCCCTCAGTCATCAGCTCAGTCAAGGCGAACATGTTTGAGCAGTGAGATCATGAGTGAGGAGTGAAGTGGCGTAATGAAATCTGGCAGTGCACGCACACACACACACACACACACACACACACACACACACACACACACACAAGCGAGCACACACTCAAATACAGTTCTGCAGAACCATCATATGTTCCACATTAATGATTCACATAACGGTCCCCTTCTCTTTCTCGCTCATTCCTTCTTGATCTCTTTATTTCCTCACCTCTAATGCTCTCTTTCTTTGTCTCTCTCTCATCACACATTTTGACATTCTTTTAATGCATGGCAGTAAGAAAAAAAGGGATATGTTCAGGATCGTTGGCAGCACCAAAATGACGACCAGTGAAATATTTCATTAATTATGCAATTAGTTGCATTTGTATTGACATGTTCAAACATTCCAGTTCACACATTTAACTGCATTTAAGATACACTACGTGTCTGTTTCAGTTGCACCCATTGCTGGCACACCCACAGCTTGTCTAGTCCCTGTAGAGAAGTACTGCCAATGGAAAAAAAACTCTGTTGGGATGAGTTGGGGAATTGAGCATGAGGTGGGGTGGGGATCATCCAACATCCTGACCTCACTAATGCTCTTGTTGCTGAATGCAATCACATAAATCACAGTAATCCTCCAAAATCTAGTAGAAACCTTCTCTTCTCCTCAGGACAGAAGAGGCAGTTACTATTACAAACGCAGGCTAAATCCTTTTATCATTATTATAATTCCCTTGATTTCAGAAGAAACGATAAATGAACAGGTGTCCCAATACTATTGTCCATATAGAGTAGCTTAGGTTGGTTGAATTTTAATGTACTAAACTTCGCAATGAAATGAAGCTCTTCATTAAGTGAATGTATTGTTTGGTATCTGCAGGGGCGTTTTACTCACTGGTCTCACACTGGGTTCATGTGTGGTGGCCTAGCAAAGCGGTTAGCTCAGTAAATTTGCCTAGTTAGTTCTAGTAGTTTCAACCAATAGTTGATAGCGCTAAATAAAAGTAAGATGCCATGCCTTGAGATTGGAGGTCCCTTTTAAAGGTCTAAAGAACCTTCCAGTAATGTAAATGTCCTTTAGCAATTTAAAGGTTTCTCACACTTTCTATTATTGCTAATGTTTACTTTTTTAAGCAGCTTTATTTTTCAGAATATACAGAAATTCTAAATGCAGCATTAGTTAATATATAATTAATGAAACTGTGGCCTGGTTTTCAGGTAGAGTATAGACCAATCTCATAGCCTGACTGTTTCATGCAGTAAAAGTAGTTTGTTTGTTATTAGGCTGCCTCTCAATTACACTCTGATTTGTCTGTGAGAATACAATTACTTCTCAATCAGAGCGATGACGTTCTCCCCAATCCCCCAAAGAGCCTTTGTAATGAAACTTTATAGCATAGAGAGTCTTTCGAAAGTGTTTCGGGCCATGATGTTATTAACTGCTCGGGGCTGTATTCCCCTCTTTTAAAATAATTATGATCATTTCTTTGCTTCAGAACAGGCCATGTTTGTGTTCCATTAGAAAGTAATGGAGTCTGGTCAAAGTTTGCCTCTAATCGCCCCTTTCATTAAAACCCATTTGTAATCACATCTTAATGAGTGCCGCTTAAAATAATGACAGCGCCACTGCTATGCAAAGTTATGCTTCAAAAAAAAAAGAGAGAGTCCTCAAAAGAGAAAAGGGCCGTCAACAACGACGGACAGCTTCGTTATGTAGGTGGTGGAAAAAAGAAAAGTACAGTTCCCACAAAATGAAGACAAAAACCTTTGGTTTTTTCAAGCATGCCACTTCTGCAAATGGCACAGTGCCATGAAATGTTAGCTGTAGTTTTGGGTTTTGGTTTGGTTTCAGTGACACTGCATTCTTTGTGGAGAACCCTACAGGAAATGTTCGGATATTGCCTCTTCTTTCATTGCGTATGGAGGCTTTAATATAACAGCAAGCAGTGCCAAACCTCTATTCTTCTGCTGTCCTTAAGGAAGTGCTTTGTTGGGCAGTAAAGCCAAAATCAAAGCCTGTATTTGCAATGGGATAATGTTTTTTGGCAGTGGACGTAGGACATAATGTCACCATCATAAGAAATTCTAACTTTATAGGAGATTGAGAATTTTTTTACCTAACATCCTGTCTGCGATAAACTCAGAGACTTTGTCCCCCTTTTGGGCATAGTTAAATATATCAGCCTATGGATGTAATGGTTTGGGATGATATTATCCAGTGATTTGGGATTGGGTCTGATTTGATTCAGTGGATTGGGATTGGATTTTCTTTGATGCAGTGTTTTGGGATCAGGCTGAAGGTTTGGCTTTTGATATGATTTGATCCAGTGATTTGGCTACTGGTCAAATTTGATCCAGTGGTTTGGCTACTGGTCGGATTTGATCCAGTGGTTTGGCTTCTGGTCTGATTTGATCCAGTGATTTGGCTACTGGTCGGATTTGATCCAGTGGTTTGGCTACTGGTCAAATTTGATCCAGTGATTTGGCTACTGGTCGGATTTGATCCAGTGGTTTGGCTACTGGTCAAATTTGATCCAGTGGTTTGGCTACTGGTCGGATTTGATCCAGTGGTTTGGCTACTGGTCACATTTGATCCAGTGGTTTGGCTACTGGTCGGATTTGATCCAGTGGTTTGGCTTCTGGTCTGATTTGATCCAGTGATTTGGCTACTGGTCGGATTTGATCCAGTGGTTTGGCTACTGGTCAAATTTGATCCAGTGGTTTGGCTACTGGTCGGATTTGATCCAGTGGTTTGGCTTCTGGTCTGATTTGATCCATTTGTTTGGCTACTGGTCTGATTTGATCAATTGGTGTGGTAGCTGTTCTAATTTGATCCAGTGATTCAAGATCAGTGGCTGATTTTGATCAAATGGATCAGGGCCAATCCAGGCATATTTTTATGGACCGGTCCTCAGCTCTGTTAAGTTCAATGCAGTCCTGATCGATTGGTCATTGTTAGCACTGCTCCACTGTCAAAGAGGCTTAATGAATGGACATTATTCACATTATTCAACAACTAGATGTGTTTTCAAAAGATAACAATGTGGTTTACACGTCTGCACTGTGATCTGCACTGCCAGATCTGAGTTGTGTTTGAAGTAGCCGCCTTTCCTGCAGACAAAGTGTTGTAAAATGTGAGCATGCAGATATCTCTGCCATTCACAGCAAAGCAGCACGCCACCAGAACCATACAGGAAATTCACAGCTGTGACATCTTTCACTCTTGGATCATGGATAGATAAACTGCGACAGAAACACTGTGTTTTGCCCATGCCTGTAAAATGGCCCTTTTCTGATTTTAAACCAGCATTGAACAGTTTGTTCAAACCTGGGGGGGAGTAGCAGCTACAGCAGATACTCAAAACGTATGGCTGACTATAGAAAAGTATTCCTTCATTATCAAAAAAACAAAGGCCAGAAAATATGAATGTGTACCACCATCACTTCAAAATGTAGACTTTAATTAGGAGGTCAGTCAAACTGAATAATATCATATTATAAAATGGTTATTTAAAGTTTAAATAGTCATTTAAAATAATGTAATTTAAAAAACTAAACATGTCCATCTACAATTTGTTTTAGTTTACTCTGTTTTATATTCTGTCTAACCTAAATGATATGCTTGTATAATATGTCTGGTAAATATCAGACCTGCTTGAATTGGTATTGACTAATACTCAACTTTAAGGTACTCAGATCAGATCAATGCAGAATGGAATTAAGATCAGTAAGGACTTATTGTTTTTATATATTCCTATAATCCTGTTTACTTATTTACTTCCTTAAATGGTTAGTGGTAAAATAGACACAGTATAAATCTTTTTTTTTATTATTTTTATTATTATTTTTTTTATTTTACAATGTCTGAATGAGGTTGGTTGATGAAGTGGAATGTATAACATCAACTTCCCTTTGATAGACTAGGGTACGATTCCCAGGCAAGCTACACCTCTCTACACCAACAAGAGCCCTTGGGCAAGACTCCTAACACTACATTCACCTACCTGTGTAACATGATTCAAATGATTCACTCTGTAAAAGAGTGTCAGCAGACTGCCATAAATTTAAGTATTATTGTATCAACAAGATGTAGAGGCAAGATTAAAAATTAAATGACATTAGAGCAATAATATAAATAATAATAATAGATAGAACATAAAAAAACAGATTTATGAGGTTTTGATATGACAACAGCGATGCGTATTTTCTGCTTTACTAGCAAATGTACAAGGCAGCATGCAGTACAGTGTTATGCCTGGAGAGCAAACAAGCAGGCTCTGGAGAGTTGGTGGCACAGACTCTGCTCTGAGTATCTGTCTCTCTCTCTCTCTCTCTCTCTCCTGCAGCTGTTTGTCTCCGCTCTAAACAGGCACAAATAAACACACCAAACACAACTCTCCCCCAGAGTGGGACAATTTAGTCCTGTAGTGCACAGACTCTGAGCAGGCCGGCCCCTCCAGAGGAAGTGGAGATGGATGAAATTCTTTTTCTCCTTCTCTTTCTTTTGTTCTCTTGTTTGGTCTTTTTTCCCCCTTTTCCTTCGGTCCCTGCACACTGTAAGTGTGTACCTCTGGTGGCATGGGTCGTTTTGCTCTCTAATGGAGCTCGCACATCTGTGTGTGTGTGTTTGTGTGTGCGAGAGAGAGAAAGAGAGAGAGAGAGAGAGAGAGAGGGAAAGAGAGTGGCCCTCAGCATGTAAACTTCAGAGTCAGTTTCAAATAAACAGCTGTCACACAAGCGAGAAATTCATTTGAATGGGGAGCAACGCAACAACGGAATAAAAACAGAGGGGAAGAAGAAGGGACAAAGTAAACAAGTGAGGGAGGACTGTGTGAGCGTGGGAATGTGTATAGCAAAAGAATAAGAGAAAGAGTGAGAGAGAATAACGGTGGTTGTATTAATTGTATTCACAGCATCATCAAACATCTCATGATAACATTGTAATAGAGGCATTAATACAGTGAATGGTCCCATGCCACTGCTGCTCTAAAAATGGCTTATGTGTGAACAGAGAAGTACCAAGTAGCACAGTGACATTTTGATTACAATTTGTGTCTGTATGGCTTTCATTTCTACTGTTAAGTTTTCAGTTATAGCGTATTTTATAGTGTATTAAAGGGATTCTACTAGCACAAAACTTGGGATAAGTGGCAAAAATCAGCCTTTATTGCAGCCAAAACCTAATCTTCCTCTTTTCATAGCCTTCTTCTGTTCTGTAAGCACCAGTTATTTTCATTTACAGAGTGCTAGCCAGCTGTTTAGAGGAGTCCAGGGCTGCGGATTGTTGGAGGAGTTTGAGGAGTATTTTTAAAGCTTTGAAGTTGTACACCTGGCCTTTTCTTAACAGTTCACACTGTGAACAAACCGTAGCCCTAACCAGCTAATTATGGTCTAAACCATTTAACCCAAGGTAAAAAAAATATTCGGAAGCTTAAAACTTTTGGGGTGCCCAAATGTTTGCATGGTTCTACTTTACTTTTTTCACTCTAAAGTTGCACAGAACCACTTAAACTTGTCCATAAGCAACCTAACCGAACCCTTACCAAACCTTAACTTTAACCTTAAACTAACTCTAACCCCAACCCTTACACTAAACATAACCATTACCTAAACATAACCAAAACCTTAACTCTACATAAACCCATTAATTCTTAGTTCCTAACGGTGAAATGCAGAATGCTGAAGCGTCACTGTTTACCCAATTTTTCTTCGAGTGCATGACAAACTGGGTTGTTTATATTTGGCAAAACAGTACCACAGTATTGCCTTGTAAATCAGAAAGTTGATATGAATGTCTTTGTGCATTTGTTCAGAATGTCTTGGAGTGCCCTTTAGTAGTATATGTACCAATTTTATGAGATCTTGTTGGTACATCTACTCACTTAACTATTCACTGCAGACACTTTTACTAGGATGTTTGCATTTTACTCTTTTTCTCATTTTAAGATTCTCTTAAAAGTATTATACTAGACATTGCATATGTATTTTAATGCATTGTATCTGCTGAAAGTGACTTATTTCACAGATAGATTATTTAGCTTTTTTAAAAAAAATTCTAAAATCTAAAATCTACAAATCGAAGTACCCCAAAATAATCTGTTTATAATCTGTTTTATATATATATATATTTATATATATATATGTTTAAAGAATCAGTAAGCCACAATTGAGACTGCTCAATAGAATTCCACAAATCAGCCTGACTGAGTTTACTATACCTGTGTGTTATATACAGTATAGTATCCCTAAGACATCTGGTCTGAAGGTGAAATACACTTTGTGTGCATACCTATACAGAAAACACAAAAACAGCGAGTTTCAGTCAGTTACAAGAATCCACATGTAGGACACAAAGAGACACGCTAGTGAACAGCACAAAGCCTTAAATTGTATTTGTGGTCTTTTTTCTTGTTTCTCTTTTTATGTCCCTGCAACTCAAGGGCACAAAGCACATTTAGGACTGGTGTCCAACTCTCTACGGACACGTTTGATTTCATCAGGTTAGATTTTTCTCAAGGCCCGCCTGTGGCAATAAGAAACCAAAAAGTGCGGCTCTTGCAGATTCAGCGGCGAAGCGCCTAGGCACACGTCAGGCGGAATAAGGCAAGGCTAAGTGGCTCTAATGCTGGCTGAGGAATGAAACAAAGCAGGGCTTACTTAATGCGTAGGCAGTGCTTTGTGTGGCAGCAGCTGCAGGGCAGGGTTTGAACCTCACTGAGGGTCATCTCCCTGATGACCTGAAAGCACTGAGCCCAGATGTTTACTTGCTGAAAACATGCACAACCTGAGTCTAAGAATGCTGCATGCTTCCTGGATCAGTTTCAGTCAGCAGTGCTTTGTGAATATTGCAAACCCATGGAAGATGTTTCTCTTGTACCTTTGATTTACATTAAATGATGCATGCCACCAAAACAGCTCACTTAACAAAACCTGCCCTGTAGGATCTGGCACTAAGATGTCCTGGAAGTTGTAGCCACCATGTTCCTTATTGTAGTTTACTTTATATACTTTTCTGCATCAACATTTGTAAAAAAGTAGAAATCCAACAACCATCTTAGTTGATTTTTTAAAGTACCGGATGCTCATAGAAGTGCGGCTCGGTGTTCAGTTAAGTGGAACTTAATCACTGCTGTTGTTTTCTTTTGCTGCACGCCTAGTTGTTCCACTTTTCTTTGGCTCCTGTCGTGAGTTTAAATATAGATTGTGTACCCAAGCTGATTCCAATCCAGCGAATTATTTTTTGATGTTTTATCTCTGGATTTAAAGAGTCCTCCCACTTCCCGCTGATGGTTTGTGACGAATCCCAGTTTGTGCCTCCGTTTGCATCAAATGGATCTGCCAATCTCATTCCACAGATCTAAAAACAGAGGGATGTATATGTGGAAACTTCCATTTGCACATATACAAACAAGCTTTGCGTTGCTGAGTAGCCTGAAAGTAGCTAGCAGCATGTTTGCAGTGTGTGTACTGTCACTATCAGTTACATTACTAGTGAATGAGAAATCTAGTTTTTTATTTTTGAAGAGACCAAAAAAACAAAAAAAAACTAATTATAGGTCTCTGTAGAATAGATTTTTTTGGTCCCACTCCCATTTTGCCCCCCAAGAATTCCTCTAAAGACTGGCACCCAGTATTTGAATAGTTTATTCATAAACAAATGCTTTTCTGCTGAAATAATATGGAAACATGGTCATTGGGACTTGGATGGGGCACCACCATAAGACAAGTTTCCTTACCTTCTCTATAGCTTTAGCACGGGGCTCAAACCACACACGTCTATACTTTATACGCTACACTAATGAATGCACATCTAATAGTGGTGCACTATTTTTACAGGCTGTTTAATGTTGTAAACCTCATGTGGCAACAAATGGATGTGTATTTGTCCAGCTCTGTGTCCTACTGTAACAGTATTTAAAATCACGCTATTATTTACGATTCAAGTTTAATTGTTTGATCACAACAGCCCTAATTGTGCATGTGTGTGTGTCTGTGTGTGTGTGTTTGATCCTCTTAGATTAGCTATGAGGAAATAAATAAAGTCTTAATTATTTTTTTTGTTTTTTTCAGCTCCAACTCAGTTCTTCCCTGGTTTCCACCCTCCTGTGCCCATTGATGACAGACATACACAAGGCCGTTACATCTACGAGCCCTCGCCGGTACCACCGCTCCATGTGTGAGTGACAATATGCACTTGCATGCTGATGGCCAGACATAAAAAGTAGAAAAAACTCTCACATATGAATCTCTGCTACCACTTGTCCATATTACTGAAACCACACAATCCTTCACTCTGCTACACACAGAGCAACCCGCACTACACTATAGAAATTGCATTTTTGACAAAAAATATTTTGCTGGATTTTTAATTTTTTTTAGAGCAAATCACAGAAAAGCCAGACTCAGCCTAAGTGTACAAGGGATCCTGGAGTAATTCTTCTTTCACTGGAGCTCCTCTTTTATTTCTGTTTCAATCATGCTGTGCCCACCCCCCACCCTTCCACAACAAAAAATCTACTTTTTACTCTTCAGTATCTTTTTACTGAACAGCAGCAATTTATGTATTTTTACATTTTTTTAATAATAAAACAGTTATATATATTTCAGCAGTGTATTTAAACACATATCATTTACTTCTTTGTTTATTTATTTATTTAAAAATAAATAACCTCCACCGGCTTTTTAATTCATTTGATAAATGCTATATTTGACTGGTTACTAAAATAATATTGAGTACAACAAATGTGTGTATGAATAATTAATAATAATAAATAACAGCATTAAAATAGTGATAACACACACACTCATTATACACACTTACTCTGAATCTCAGACATCCAAACACAAATACAATACCACTCTCAGCAGTCATACCTCTACACACACTTTCTTTCTGCAGTACCAGCAATTTAACATGGTTCTGTTATTACTGTTATACATATAGACTAAATCAGAAGCTGTGTTGTCTGTGCTTTAAGTACATAGAGATATCAGAGTTTTTATAAAGGCTTTACTAGATATCACTCTTTCACAAAGGTGGCGCTGTGGAGCAGTATTTGCGCATCCAGTATGAATGTGTTTGTGAGCACTGTGAGGTGTGTTAGCCATGTCTTCCCGTGGGGTGTGATGCAGCCTGCGCAGAGGCTGCTCCGTCTCTCCATGTGTCAGATATCAAAGGGCAGGGGAGCACGCCCGGCACTGCGTCGACACGTGTCAGAAAACACACGCAAATGAGCACCTCAGCCTGTTAGCGTGTGATTCCCCTAACCACGCTGATCAAGCGCTGTCAGAACACACACAGCAATCACCCTCACAACCCACAGCTGTTCAGTGAGCACTCACACACACATCCACATGCTTACACACACACAATCGCACATGTACAGTGTTACAAATGTGCCGTTTCTGCTTTTCTCAGCCCACATTTATAGAAAAACTTCACCTCCAGAATAATTCACCTCCAGAAAGGAATGACTTGCACTACTAGAATAGGAGAGGTATACTGTATATGGCATGAATAAAAGAGTGTATGTGTGTGTACATTACAAGTATATATGAATCAGTGTGATTATATATCATAATCACTGTCAGGAAAAAAAAACGCCTTATCCCCAAAGGTGCAGCTAGACAGGAGAAGGAAAAACTGGACGTCAATGTCAATGTACCAATATTGTATATATATATATATATATATATATATATATATATATATATATATATATATCAGTTCAATTTTATTTATATAGCGCTTTATCACAAAGCAGCTTTACAGAGATTCGGGTCCGAGCCTCTTTTCAGCAAACTTGTGGCAACAGTGGCAAGGAAAAGCTCTCTCAGGTCGAGAAGAAGAAACCTTGAGAGGAACCAAGACTCAAAAGGGGAACCCATACTCAGCAAGTCATAATTTTTGCGGAATTTAACTGGTAACCAGTGCAGGGACGAGAGAATGGGACTAATATGGTCAAATTTTCGAGCCCTAGTGAGCACTTTAGCAGCTGCATTTTGAACTAGTTGGAGCTTATTTCATGATTTACATGAACTTCCAACCAGAAAAGCATTACAGTAATCCAATCTAGAAGTTATGAATGCAGGCACTAGCTTCTCTGCGTCATGTAAGGAGAGTACATTACGCAGTTTGCAATATTACGTAGGTGGAAGAAGGCTGTTTAACTATGTAACAGATGTGTGCATCAAATGAAAGGACAGAGTCAAAGTTTTTTTACAGTTCTGCTGGGCATGACTGAGAATCCATCTTAATCTACAGCAATGTTTACATTTTTGGATTCCATAGTTTGATCAATAAGTAAGACCTCTGTTTTGTCTGGATTTAGCAAAAGGAAGTTGTGAGTCATCCTGTTATGTCTTTAAGACAGTCTGTTATTTTATTAAGACAAATGTCCTCATTTGGTTTGGCAGATAAGTAGAGCTGGGTGTCATCAGCATAGCAATGAAAGTCAATGCCATGCTTACAGATTATTTCGCCCAGCGGCAGCAAATAAAGAGTAAATAGTAGGGGACCCAAGATTGATCCCTGAGGAACACCATAGCTTACTTAACACTATATACTTACCTATATATATACTTACTACTTTTTTGTTGTTTATTCATCATAAGTAATCAACTTACATGAACAGAGTTCTTATTGCTAAACCTATTCCTGTGGTTCTCAAACCATCTACCCTAAGTTGGGCCAAAATTGTAAACCATCTGGAGGTCCCTGAGCTGTTGCTAAAATATCTTGTCGCTAGTAGATTTCACAGCTCAAACACCTACGTTGAGGAAAAGTCTTTCTTTCGTGACAAGCCAAAAGTGGCTACTGCTTACCTCACAGAGAAATCACATCTGCTTCAAAATAACATTTAAAATACAGTAACTTCACAGCCGTTGTGCAAACCACTAACTGCATCTTGCTTCTAAAGGCTTAATAAACTACAGTATTATAAAAGTTTGTTCATTTATTTAAATCATCCCATGTTCTATAACTCAGTATGTTTTCGGTTATTAAATTGATGATGTGAATGAAGCACATTATAGGTCATATATATATCACACACCCATCAGACTGTTTTGATGTACACCATCACTAATGCACACCAGCTAGCCAAAACATCATGCCAACCTGCCTAATATATTGTTTGACCTCCTCAACAACCAGCAGACCCCTACAAAAACGGTGCACAGACTCTCAGAACCTAAAGATGTAGTGTTGAGAACTCGAACACCACTCTAAAGTGGCTCAACTATTTTTCTAATAAGGAGTGACTTGAGATGTAGTCTGTGTTTCTACAACATACAACAGAACTACCTAAAATAAAGGATCATGGGTAAGCATGGGCGAGCACTGCACTGCCTTGGCCTAAGGAATAAAAGTTGCTGAGGCCTTCAAGCCTGACCATTTCTCCTGCATTCAGTGTAGACCTCAAGAACCAAGAATTAACGCTGTTCACATAATCGGTGAGTAGTCACAGTACATTGGGTCATTTTTGATACATACACATAATAAAGGTGTACTGTAGCTCAGGAAGGAACGAGGGATGGTGTTCGTGTGGGTATGTCCCCTCTGCTTCTGGACAGAGGTCAGTAGCTATGAAGAAATCCTCCAGATGCAGGGATTCCCTCAGCTTCTGTCTTTTTCTTTCTCGCTCCAGCACTAACAGGAAGGAAGTGATCATAGCAGGTCGGCCTACAAATTGGATGGGGCAGCTACTTGGGCCATATTATGTTTGATATTCTTCATCATTAAACCCTCTACTCCCTCGTTCTCTGTCTCTCTGTCTCTCTCTCTCTCTCTCTCTCTCTCTCCATATTCCGGAGTCATATCTCTCCTGTGCAGTAATGCCGCTAAGAGTAATGAATTTTTTATGTCATCTCCTCGCTGTAACCTCGCACGCTAAAGAGAGGCGTGAAGAGGGAAAAAAAGGAGGGAGAGCGAGAGAGAGGAGAAAGAAAAAAGGCGCTGCTAGGGGGCTTGATTGATGTCCCGTGTCAGCGCAAACAAAATGGCAAATATAATTTAGCATTTAGCTTATGCGGAGATAATGGGCCAACACGCGGCTCAAACAAGCCTCAGACGCACAATCCGCCATGCTTTATCAAACAGCGGAGAAGAGAGGAGGGCTAGAGAGGTTAGAGAGAGGAGGGGGTGGTGAGGGTGCAGAGAGCAGGTGAATTAAATTAAAGGTGAAGTCATGACACCCCTCTTGCTTTATCTGTAGCGCGCTCGGCTTGCCACACCTGCCTTTAAGTGGCCAGACGCACCTTAATGTACTGGCTTAACAGCGTATGAGATACGCATCAGGCTGCGTTCAGACGGTGCGCACAAATATGACAAAGAGTGATGATAGCACCCGCTATCGTTAATATTTACGTGCTGATATGGCAGTCGCTATTCAGAGTGAGGGAGCAGCCTGATTGGAGTTACTGTAGCTATCTGTTAGAGGGGTTTAACGTATGAGCGATCGGGATACTCCGCTTAAGTCAGCTTAAGCAGCCGCTGTTCAGATTTGGATGGTTATCCACTGCTGGAACTTGAACTTATTCACTGTCATACAGTAGTTATAGTAGTGCAGGAAGAATGTACATCTATGTTCACTGTTTGTGAGAAATATGTTTAAAGTAAAGTCCTCCTCTGGTCTTGTTCTGCACCATCTTAACAAAATGGTCTAGGACTACTTGGGAAAATGGTTGCAGAATTATGGCTGTGAAATCCAGTCTCCCTTCTTTGACACCCTTTTCATCCAAAAAAAAGTTTTTTCATTGATGAGGTTTCATAACACTTTGAATCTGCCAAGTTATCCAAAGATCATGGGATCACGAGTAAGCATAGCTCACAGAGGCTCGCAAAGGCCATAATGTGCACACCCCCAAAATCTCAACTGCATGTTGTGCGTGAAGGGTAGCGTCTATAAGGCCACAGGACAGCTGCATAAGATCTTTATGACCACAGGCATCACACTTGCTCAGCTGACATGACATCAGAATTGCCTAATGCAGCTTTTGTGAAAACTAACGCTTGTTGAAATAAGCCTCTGTAAGTTATGTAGGTTTATGTCAGTTGTCAGGAAAGGCTTGTGTAGGTGCCATGTAGCCCTATGAAGGCAGCAATCTTTTCATATGACGGTGATAGATTTCTCCAAAAATGATTACCAAGCTATGTATGGGATAAAGTATCAGTACAGAAAGCTCTGTGCTGTGGTTTCAAGCCTCTCCGATCACCTTTTTGAATGTTCAGGTTTGAAATTCTGATGTGCTTGACAGTGATCTGCCGTTTCAGTAACCTCTTTTCAAATGTTATATTGATCACCATTGACAGCCATGGAGCTGCAAGGGTGGGCAGAAATTGTATTTCGCTCTGTCAAAGCCTAACAGCATGTTGCTGTCAGCAACCGAGCACCTTTGCTGACATTTTCAAATTCTAAGTTCATCACGAACGGAGGGAGGAGGTCAGAAGGATAACACAAGCTTAAAGTTAGCTAACAAGTATGTTCGAGCTGGACGTTGAGTTCTGCAATTCACATTACTCACAGTATCTACTGAAGTATTTGTATTGTGTGTTTGTGTCGTTGTATTTAGCCCACTGTGAGGACCAAATATCTCAGGATAGTGAAAAACATGTTTTATGAATAAGTGAAGATCTTGTGGTTCCTTTAAGAAATTATGTTTTCTTTTAATTTACAAAAAAGACCAACAAAAAAAAAATCAGTTTGTCTCCTAAGGTTTAGATTTCACTCTGGTCTCTGCATTCTTTAGCTTTAATACAGAGGTTCATGGAAATACCCCACCAGGGTAGTAATACAAGCTTGTGTGTGTGTGTGTGTGTATGGAGGTGCTTTCAGAATTGATGGGAGCCAGGGGTGTGGAGGTTAAGAAAGAAAAATGGAATTGTTTTAAGACAAGTTCTCCTCGGTGGACAGAATTAATCGTTATTAGCGCTCTTAAATATATGCCTAAGTAGAGGCGGGATATTATTGCAGTACTTCCCCATGCAGGCCCTCATTACAGGCTGTAATTACAGCGGCTTTTACCTCGCGGCTGTGCTATCAATCTAGCCAGCACTAGCTAGCTACACAGAAAAGAGAGAGACAGGGAAAAAAAAACACCTCACAATGGTAATAACCATCTCATTTTCCTCAGCCTCTGCTGATTCGCTTGTCGACGAGGCGTAGTTAGCCGAGTCCCGTATTATTATTTTTGGAAGACTTTAATTGAAACATGTTTATTTATTGCCCCTTTGGTTTGAGCTGAAGCGGCTAGCCTAGCGTGCTAACCACCGCTAACAGCCTCTGATATGAGCGGACGGAATTAAATTAAAAGCTCATAAAATGAAATATGCTTCATATTAGCTGTTTGACACTTAATTTGCCTCCGAATGAGCGGCGGAAATCACAAATTAACTGTCCTTTGTGTTCTTTTCCCGCGCTTTCTCCTGAGGCAGTCCTATTAGGCTAAGGGAAAGCGCAATTACGGACAAGGATAATCGCATGGTTTATGAATTCATACGGGAGAGGGACCTGGTCTGGTGCTTGATATTAACGAGAAAGAGAGAGAGGGAGAGTTGACTGGTTTGGATGCAATTCTGTTTACCTCAGTTTTACAGGAAGACTCAGAAGATATGGCTTCTATCAGAGGTATTTTATACATAAGGCAAAAAATAGAGAAGAGAAATGAAAAGCGTGGCCCCCCACCCACCCCAAAACAGTTTTACTAACCAAACTGCATACAATATTCAGTTACTATATATTAGGTCATCCGAACAGTACATGTGACCTTAATGACCTTTCATAAGTTTCGTTCTCAGTACAGGTCCTTCTAGTGTATCACTGGTGCAAAGTGGGATTAAATCCAGTATTTGAATGCTGGAATTACTGTTCAGTTACATTTCATCCTGAAAAGTGGCAACTAATCAGGGAAACAACAATTTGATGGTTATCTTGGTGTGGGTTGAAGGGACATGAGGTATCTTGTTGATGGGACAAAATAAGTCATTTTAAGAATCTCAAGAACTGTGCTTCAGTCACAAAACACCAAGCGCACGTCACATGCACATGTGCTCAGCGTGGAGTAGCACTGTAGAAGGATGAGGCCCTGTAAGATTGTGAAGTAGATTCTCTCTTTTGATTACACAATAAGACATGTTAGAGTGTCAGTATGGCTCTCTCTCTCTCTCTCTCTATATATATATATATATATATATATATATATATATATATATATATATAGACATCCTCAGCTGTGAGAGATATGAGACTGTAATTTGTGTGTTATAGTAAGCAGGTAAGCAAACATGCGTGTTTCTAAGACTTAACTGTGTGTCATGTTTAGCTCATGCTAACTCCTCACTTACATTGCTGCATAATACATAATACAAGTGATCTAACAAAGTTGGTAGTTTATAGATTGTTCTATTTTTTGTTTATTTCATGTTACAAAGTTACTTGAAACATGAAAACATGAATAGGAATGTAAGTTACACATTCTGTTTATTATAACAAACACAATAAGTCCTTACCTATTACTCAGGCAAAAAAAAAAAAAAACATAGAGTATCCAAAAAATAAAAACAGCAGTGAAAACTGATCTATTTAACCCTTTTAATGGCCAATGGTCCGCTAGCGGTCTAAAGGTGTTATTACACACGTCTATTACTGAAGAATAGCCCCACCAGTTTGCACAGAAATCCCTGTAGTTACTGAATAATAAGGCTTGGTGTGTAATAAGCTTCAGGGTATAAAGGGGTTAACTATGTGCAGTGTGAACATTCATATACCATAACACTTCTTGATATTTTAAAAATAAAAAACAGTTATTCATCCAGTTGGTTTCCTTTCCGCGGGTGGAATGGCCACTAGGGGGGTTTCTTAAGTGTAGTTTTTGTAATATGAAGTCCTGGTCATCTTGTTTCCTAAATGTCTTTACAAATAGTAATAATGAAATAATGTTGATTAAAATAAAGACCAAATTATGAGTTATTGTAGTAATTATGTAAACTGTCGATGCAGTGCTATATGTACTCAACCTGCACACTGAGTAGAAATGCTCTGTTTAGCATAACGCACATTCTCTTATCTTACCAATCCCCTCGAGATCCACACACACAGACACTCATACTCACACACCTCGTTATTGCACAGCCTTGAGAATGACAATAGAAAGAATACTGACTCTGATTCTCATATTTAGCCAATTGCATTAGAATAATATATAACATTGCATAAGCATAAAGTTTCATATTTGGATACTGAGGAAATTGTCATGCATGGATTGCAAAAAAGCCAGACAGTATTTATTGCTCACAGTTATAAACAATATTTATTGGCTAAATAAATGCAGTTCTGTTTATATCATATTCACCTTCACCACCACATATTTTATTTTGTGGAATTTGTGGATGGACAGATAGTCCTGATTACATTACATTCAGTTGTGACATTTTTAAAAGCTTAATTAAGGCTTTTTTTAATTGTAGCTCATATAGACTACAGTGCCACTAATGCTAGGCAGAATGTTATTTTGCAAATTCAGGCCGTAAATTTATATGTCAATAAATAGGCCACTCTTATTAGCTGTGGGTCGACTGAGTGGAAGACAAAACAACTAAAATAGAAATGTGTATCATTGTATTAATGAAATCATCAAAACCAGAAAATGCTAAATTTAGAGACTTGAATGTTGAACTCAGAGCCTAAGTAAGCTCCCATTTGCCCTTTTTTCTTCTGGGCAAATAGCTGAAGCTCTGTTTGTCCCTCTCGCTCCCTTTCTTACCCCCCTCTCTCTCTTTCTCTCTCTCTCTCTCTCTGTCTCTTAATCCCTCCCTCCTGCGCGCCGGCGTGTGGACGGGCGGTCAGGCAGCGGCTGGCCTCATGATTAATGATGTTTATAGTTGACGGAAAGCTCCCTTATTTATCTGTATTGCTGCTCAGCAGATACCATCAGTCACCTGAATGAAAAATATTCACTCATACCAATTTTGCAGTATAATTGAGTGGAGTCACTTCCCCTCTGTCGTCTTTTTTCTCCTCTGTCTCTCCCTCCCTCTCTTTCTTTTTTTTTTTCTCCTCTCCCGCTCTCCCCGCGCTATCTGGCAGTCTTATCATTGCCACAGTAATTTTTGCGCCGCCTTGTTTGATATGGAGAGGCTGGCTTTAGCCGCATTTGACATTAAGCTTCTTCAATTTTCACGAGAGAGAGAGTGAGAGAGAGAGAGAGAGAAGATGCAAAGAAAGTTGCGTGCCACTTTCTGAAAATGCCTGCTCTTGTGCTTTTTTTTTCTCAAGCAATTTCAGGATTTGGAAAGAAGTGAGATAAATTCCAACGGAGAAATAGGAGCAGATTGAAGTCCTATCTTTTTTTTCTCCATGCTTGGTAATACATTGGTTTCATAGCCTAAACGGTTGGCCACTTTTTTTTCCTTTCTTGCTATAAGCTTTTAAGAGGAAACAGGGTATTATGAGAATATCTAGCCAGAGTTAATGGTAGGGATAACAAAAGAGAGGGGAACGAACAAAAATCTTCTTTTATAGATGGTGACGATTAAACAAATACAGAAAAGAAATACAAAAATATCTTTTGAAATATGATACTAAATGCGTCATTAAATGCAAGTAATTACATATTTGCTTGTTACTTGCTTACTTTTGATCATCAAAATAACTGTGTAATTTTGTTTGTCAAAATAATTGTTTTTTTTATTTCCTTCATTTTCTTTTTATACAATTTTTTTTGTCAAATTGTTACTACCAGTTGAAAATGCAAAAATGGTTCTCTGACTCATTACAATAGTGGAACCCTTTTTAGGTGGTATATAGAATAAACTTCTAAAAAGAAATATAAAGAAACACCTACAAGACAACCATTTAATCAGGCCATCAAGTACCATCCACATGGTTTTGTTGGAGTTGTTGTGGTTGTATATAGAACTAAATAATCCTTTTATATTTATTTTTATTGTTAGATTTAGATAAACATACTGAAGTGTATGTGGCTGTTTGTGGTCATACTGCATTGCAGTTTTATTGTACAGATTTTATTGAATCAGTTATTTGTTGAATTTATTTAATTGATTTTGTTAAATCCTTTTGATTGAAAATTTCAAAAACGTTCAGATGAGAATTACTGTTCTATCAAATGATGCACTTAATTTAACAAAAGCGTCATAATCTGAGGTAAAGTCATTTTAGTATAGGAAATGTATGTAAATTTTTGGAGCTTGACAGAAAATTGGCCTTTTTTTGTTTTCTAATTCTTTAGATGTGAATTGTGTCTTCTGACTTTTATATTCAGCTTTAAAAAGCTGTATATTTTAAAAACATGCAATGCACAGACGTCACAAGTGCTCACAGGAAAAAAAAGGAACGTGAAAATAAAATGCATTGTTTGATTGACAGGCGAAATCCGTGTAATCAAATTCAGACAGTTTAGGGATGTTGACTGTCAGTCACTCAGTGGGTGTGGCCTAGCTGTCAATACACTGTCTGCTCTTAATTGGACGGGCAAAAGGAAAAAGAAACAGCAGCAATTAGGAATTTTACGCCCCGCAAAAAATGTTCATCCTTTTAGTCACACACACACACACACACACACACACACACACACACACACACACACACACACACACACACTCACACACACACTCACACACACACTCACACACATTACATACACTAGCGATTCGCAAGGACTGCCTCTTCCAAAAGTACCCCTCCTCCCAACAAACACAAGTGCTGTTCACTTGTGCTTAGTGAGATTCTGACTTTAGAAAATCTGAATTCCCATACTGAAGAGCTGGCCAATCTTAACAAGGTGCAGTGAGTCATTTACCAGTGATTTACACATCTGTTTCAGATGTTTATGCAGTCACTCTAGTAGGAATAAAGGGCTGATCCTTCCTTTTAAACATGTAAACACAAATTCCACTAACATTTAGAAGGACTAGAGTTAGTATAATCACTTTGCTGCTCTATTCACTAGATTTACATATTAATGTAATTAATTACATAATTAATTATGCAATTCCTTACATTTCAATTCAACCTAATTTAGGTCTGTGCCATTTGATACATTTTACACTCTCAGAAAAAATGGTGCCAAACTGTAACTGGTGGTACTCTGATTGTCGCTGGGGTGGTAGCTTAGTTAGGAAACATAACTGTACCGTATGCATTTTTTTGCTTGCGGTCCTCCATACACTCCCCAGACCTTTACTCCAGGCTTTTTTATTGCCGGCATGAAAAATTAAATGAAGGTTCTACAAAGCGTCCTTTGAGCGATGTCATAGAATAAATATATTATTAAACATAACATATTTTTTGTAAAATATGTGTGGAAAAATGTGGAAAAAAAGGACCTTAGTATTGGTAATTGGTAAAGAACTTATATCCACTTCTCTTGTCTTTGCAAAATGCTTCTTCATGAAACCAAACATGATTTCTTTGTGGCATCAAAAAGCCTGTTGTATCACCTTTACTTTTACAGTTAAAAAAAGTGTTATAAAAATTAACAAATGAGTGTATATCACTTTTAAGCCACTCAGTTAGACCTCAAGGACCGTGCTGGACTTTTGACAGTGTTTCTATTGTAAACTGTTTGTATCTTGGTGAACAAGAGTGTACCTATTTAGAATGTTTTTAGGCAGTACCACGGCTGATAATTGTGAAGGATGTTCTTGTTATTACTGTCCAAAAAGGACTTCAGTCAAACTTCTACTTCTACTCTACTGCTGTGATTTCAATGCTTCTATAAATGACAGCAAAAACTATGACTTCTGAGGGTTAAGTTATGTATCGAACTTACATTTGTGGGTTATTGAGTTTTGATTCAACACTTGAGTCTCTGCTTAACTGGCTGAATCAAACGGGGCCTCTGGTTGGCGTGTGCTGCGCTCCACGACTCTGTAATGTGAATGAAGCAGCTCGCTGGCTGCTGTGTGTTGGAGTGTGTGAGAGTGTGAGTGTGTGAGCGTGTAGCGAGCCGGGCCGCGTAGCCCCACAGGAGCAGGGGCAGGCTAGAAAACGTGCGGCTTTTCCATTCCAAAGAGCGAAGCTGCAGGCCCTGCTCTTACACTCTGGGGGCCACTTACAGCAGGTAACCAGCTTTACAGAACACAGCTATAAATCCTGCCTGCTCCAGGACAGAAAAACCACCTCTCCAGCGCAGCATTTTACTCTCTCTCCCACTTTCTCTCACTTTCGCTCTCTTTCCCTGTCGTCTTTCATGTCTCTCTGTGGTCTGCCGTCTCTCTCTCTCTCTATCTCACTCTCATCCCTCTCTTAAAGCACTGTGTAAACTTAGGTAACATGAATGATCTGGGATGGTATTACCACATGTGGCCAGTAAAACCATTCACTCAGTGTAATGGCCTCAGCAGATGAGTCGTGTGGTCTGTGTAAGACCTGCAGTACATGAACACATGACCTTTCATTCTGTCACTCCTTCAATTTTCTAGTTTAACTAGTAAGATTTGTTATACAAGATGTTGCTATACAGAACTGGTGATATGTACTGTGGATGTGCTATACACAGAAGTTCACACTGAATAGCAGTGGTAGACAATAAGGCTCAAAGAAAGACTATAAGGCAAAATAGACAGACACTACAAATGGGTTATGAATAATGTTATTAATTTAATATGTGCAGTATAGTAACTAAGTGGTGAAAAGTCTTAGCGTTTTAGGAAACTCAGTGCATCAGTTTTACAAGGTTGATTCAGTTTTAGTTTTAATACAATACATGATTTTTTAATTAACTGGACTGATATGAAAATACTGTGACCATGACTGAGTGGATATTCTGCTAACTAATAATTTCAGCATTGTAATTTTACATTTAATATGCCTTAATGGTGTTTCACAGAAACGGGGACAAGCAGTGTTTTTGATGCAACCATATGAAGCACCATATGATTACACTTATAAGTGACTTATAAGCCAGACTGTTGTGTTGTTTATTTATTTATTTAATTATTTATTATATTTATTCATACATTTTGTCTTCTAGTGGTCTATTAACACCTACTAGTTTTTGTGTTTTTCATGGTGCCACCAAACTGTGAAAGTAAAGGCTAGCACATAGTAGTGAAATATAAATGATTCAACCTTTTGGCAACTTTTACCTTTGCAAGTAAGTATAGATAGCTTTTGATTTTAGCTATAGACTGGGAACATATTGATTTTAAAAGGAGCATTATTTGATAATTGGAGCTTATTATTAATTGTATTATGGACTTTACACAAATGTGGCTCTGGTTAGGCAGTGTTACACAGTTTTCGCAAGTGTTATCTTGCCTGCTACATCAGAGTTACATAGTGCAGTTAGCAGCTTGTAGTCCTCCTTTATACAGATTCTCTATTTTTCCTGGATGTCTTTGAAAGTACTGCGTTGGGAACACTTGAGTGTGTTTTACAAAATCAGCAGTAAATGCATGTCCTCGTTAACATGCGTGTTTGTGTGTGCTTACACATGTCTTTGTCTGTGCCTCTTGTATTATCAGTAATGTTCTTCATTATTGTATTAAACAGCTGTCTCCTTCTGTCTTCCTGTTCCTTATGCTCTCTCTTTCTCTCTCTCTCTTTCTCTCTCTCTCTCTCACACACACACGCACACATGCACACACACATGCACACACATGCAGCACCCCTCCCGCCTGTTCACTCATGATTAAATATCAACGCACTGTGCTTGACATTTTATTAGTCCAACAAGATGGATGAAATGGCAAGGATAAAGTAGGCTATGTGTGTTCCCACCACCCCTCTGTTCTGTCTTTTTTCCCTCCTTCCCCCAATTTACAAGAAGAAAAGAACCAGAGATGGATTTTTGGGGGTAAAGAGTGTTTTTTCCCCTCCCGTTTACTTCTGACTAGTTCTTATATATGGTTCTAATGACTCTCTCTTTTTCTCTCTCTCTCTCTCTCTCTCTCTCTTCTGTCTGAGGAAAAGAGAAGAGGAATGATCGTATTTTATTTCTGTCTATCTTGTTGAAGAAGAACCTTCTCCTCTTGTCCTCTCTCGCCTCAGGCATGCCTCAGGTTCACAGGCTAACAGAGCGAAAGGTTCTGGCTTACCTGCACCCTTGGTTGACCTCGAGAATTTACTATCAACCATAACTGTAAAGGTTTTGAGAGTAATGTTTGATCTTTAACCTGTTCAACTCTAAGGTCATTATCTTTTTTTCTACAGTAATTAAATATAATTACACAGTTACCTGATATTTATTTTCTACACATTCAGTTTTCATTCCAGCTGGACCTCCTGGACCTCCTTTCTGTTTAAATCAATGACACACTCATCTTTAAACTTTCCACAAAAATTCATAATTCCAATTCAAACTCATAATAAAATATATGTAATATATATAACTAAAAACTGATTTTACTTCTGCATAGATGCTTCGTTTTCTGCCGTTGTTCTTGATTATAATGTGAATGTGTGCACTGTGACAACTCGAGTGTGACAACACCCGTACCAGAATGTACAGAAAACGATGAGGAAAATCTTGTGATTGTCCTTCTCACTCCAAGAAATACTTACTTTATAATGTTCAAGTGGCTCAACAGTCTAAGCGCTGGCCTAATTATTGGGAGATTGCAGGTTTGATGCCTCAGCCACCCATGGCTGGGAGTCCTAGAAAGCGTTGAGCTGCCCAGTGACGCTACGTTAGCAACATTTCTAAAATAATTAGTTGGCTAGCCTTCTTTCTTCCAGCACTGTGTGATGTGGCGTCCTAGCTAGCAGGATGCATAATTAATGTATAATTAAATTGGGAAGAAAATGAAATAAAAAATTATATTGTTTGTAAATTAATGATTGAGCTTGGATTTTCTCTAGTCTCTAGTTCTAGTTTCTCTACTTTTTAGTCTTGTCAAGCTCCCACCTACACTACCGAACAGTCACTGTTTACTTCAGTGCGCAACTGCAAACATTGTTTATCCATAAACCCATACATACATACATATCTCAACCTTTACAGAGTTCTGAGTCTGCACTTTCGACAGAATTTCACAGCTTGTTTAAGTAAGCTACTCACGAAAAAAAAAAGTTTTTTTTTATTGCAAACAGTAACAGTGTGTTTGCCGTGCCATGTTTAAGGCCTTTTTTGAGAGTTGAAACTTTGTCTGTTTCCATTCTTTGCACATGTATTTATTCTTTATGAGACAAACATCACCATAAAATGGAGGGGCCAGCACTACTTGTCTACAACACACTCTCATGATTTTAAATGATTGAGTTGTTTCAACACTCATGAGGAACTCATTCCAGAGCATGCACTTTGAATAAAGCCTTGAATGCCATGAAAAAAGCCTTTTTCCATTCCTCCGTTTGTTAGATTTCCACTGTTTTGTTTGTTGCTTGTTTCCAGAGCCCCTTGAAATGGCAGGAAAACAGCTTGCCTCGTTTGGCTTTTCATGCTTTGATTTCAGCTTCCTGTGTACACTTTGTTGTCGGCCTCTTATCTCACTGGCCGAGATTACGTTTAATTACGGTGGGGAAATGATGTAGTCAACTACCAATGTATGCATGTGTGTATGTGCAAAACAGGCCGCCGTGAACTAGCAGCTCTTCGATTTGATTCACTTTTACAGAAATTATTCTGTTAAACTGTCTGTTGTCAGTGATTCGAACATCCAGTTCAGTTTTTGTAGTCTCAGGTTTAAGGTTTTCTTATTATTAACCCCTCAATATGCAACACTATTCAGTTCAGTAAATTAGCCTGATGTAGGTGAGACTCAGAACTCACTTTGTGTTTTGCGTGAAGGAGTGGTTGAGTTAAGCTTGACGGATCCTTCCTGACATAAAAAAAAAATAAACAAACAAAGCAAAAGACTGTCAAAACGTATTAATTATTATTTATTATTTATTATAACATTATTTATAGACAAAACAATTAGTGACGGGTTGGTAAGTCAAACTGAGGGATGAACACAAATCATCATTGCACACAAATCATAATTTTTATAAAAGGTAACATTTTTATTTTTGAATGTAAAGACACTGAAAATAGAGGAATGGTGAAAATAATAAAAGTTTGATAAACAAAAACATATTAAGTGAGATTTTAGATGCACATGACAATTTCAATGTGGGAATGGCCATGTACATGAAAATAGTATGTTATTCTTCAAAGTATGTATATAGTTTTTTCTCATATATTATATTAACAAGAATTTGCAGACAGAAGTACCACTCCTTTGATAGAATGACTCCATTCTAAGAAATGATTGGAAAAAAACTACTTGTTCAGTCCAGTTAACCAATATTTGGTAAGTACTGCATGCTCAGTTTACTTCAACTGAATCAGTTTCACTGATTGAACTGATTCCTTCTCTTTCACGCATCACCAGCAGGAGTGTGCTGCTTATGTAGCTTAGGCTGGGAGGCCTGTGAGAGGAAGTCATGTGGAGCAGTATTTTTCGACGTTACACTGGAACGTAAACTTTGTAAATGGGGCATTAATACTAAATGCCCTCTGGTTGTGTTTTAGCACAGACACGTCCACTCACAAAAAAAGACTTTTCCAGTTTTCCCTAGCTCAGGTCAGTCAACTTTTTGCCTTTTTAACGGCCTTGCTGACTCTGCCCTTAACCCCACTCTTTCTTTCAGTAGGTTGTAGAGGACATTCCTTCTTGTTTATGTCAATGTTAAATGTATCCAAACAAGATAATCGTCTGTGCGTACGTGTGTTTCTGTGTGTATGCAATAAAGCATGCAGGTGTAATACAATGTGGGAACCTGTGAGTGTGTATAGGGGTTGTACGTGAGATCACACATGGCTGTTGTTGGTCATACAGGTAAAACTCCTTTCAAACAGAGATCCTTAACTAAACTAGAGAAAAAGATTTTCACTTTTTTCACTTTTTCATTTCGGTTCGTAAGCAACCTCATTTGTATAGTGTGTGATCCCAAAATATCTCAGTCGCCATGAAAAAAAACTACAAAGAAGTGGGATAGGGTGAGATAACTAGTCTGATAATTAACTGTTTATAAAAAAGAGGAGAGTCCTGTTATTTCCGTCTAAGTTTTGGCTGCTGTTTTGGCAAATCTCAGGTTAAATCCCTGGCTATGCTACAGCCATCTGTTACCGAGAGTATTAGAGTCAGTATCTTGATGGGTAGGGTGGCATATCTTCTTCCCCCATCACTCAGTAAGATGCTAGCCAGTGTGAGCATCTGTTAGCTGATGTAACAGAATTTGCGATTGGCATTCTCCTCCATTCCTTTTGAGCGATTCAGTTATGTTGCATTAGCGAGTTTATAAAGAAGTGGTTGTTTGGCTTTCTTGCATGCTAGCCTGCATCCTCCCAGCAGTGGTAGTAGAAAGTCATGGGGCACTCTTAAATAGTTTGTTGGAATTGGAAATAAAAAATTGAATTAAGAAAAGAAAATTAGTACAAAATATAAATCAAAGGGAAATGGAAGTCATTGTGTAGCTTGCTGTGTAATTACGTAATTGCATTTTGATGGTAAATCAAAACAAAAGTGATAACTTTTGACTTTTGAGGGTTAAGACAGTCTTGACCCCCCTCCTGCTGCCATGAAAAAGAGCAGTTCATCACCCCTCCCACTCTTTTCATCTCCTCTCCCTCTTTTCCCCTTTTTCACTCACCAGTGCTGAGAAGGGAGGGCACAGATCGGCAAAATAACTGGCAACCCCCAGCGGGAGATCTTAATGACTCCGCCGCCCCTCACCCCCACCCACCCACCACCTTGCCTGCCTGGCAACCCCTAGCCCACCCCACCTCACAGAAATGTTGCAACCGTTCCCACCCTGCTGCTGCTATCACACATTTCTCTGAAGCTGCAGCTCAATGAAAAACTTGTAGAGGGGTGCCAAGGTTCACAGGGGCATGATCTGATACAACACTGTAGCCCCCTTCAAATCAAACACACATGAAGGCAGACAAAGAGGTCATGGCAATTGATTATCCTGTGTGTGTGTGTGTGTGTGTGTGTGTGTGTGTATGTGTTTGTGTGCCATATAACAGTGTGATTTTGAAAGAGTTATGAAATATACCAACTAAACATATATTAAACTATATGTCATACACAGTAGATCAACTTCAGCTCAGTGAGAACTAAGAACTAAGTTTGTTAATTTAATCTTACATTAAAAATAAATTCCACTAATTGTTAATAATTAATGGTTCAGACATAAACAAAGTCATTTAGTGGTTTGGCATGAAATGCACTATTATAGAGCCACACACTAATTTAGATTTGTTTACAGTGGTAGTGAATGGAGCCAGACGTTTAACCAGAAGAGTTTAATGCCTTTAAAAGCTTCCTCGCAGAAACGTAATAAATAGATAGGTTATGAATGTTGCCTGATGCTTGATGCTGTTTTTCACAATTGATTAAAACTATTTCTAAAAACACGTCTCTTTAAAATACAGTTATGGTAGAGGGTTACATGGAGGGCGATATAAGGCCAAATAGTTCCTTATCATTGTTTTTCCATATTCGCCATTATTTTGCCATTATTAACATTACATATAAAGCTCAAACAATGTGTAGGTTTACTCATAATTTTGCAGAGTAATTAAAATGGCCATATTTGTGCTGACATCACAACCCCACTTTACTAAAAAGCATCAGTATGTTTCTTACAATGATCTGTATCACACCACTGTGAGTGTGTGTGGACTGAATGCCCCTTTAACCCTTTCACAAGTATAGTCCCACCCATGGGTTCCAAATGTTCGAAACTGCTTCGAAACTGATGCAACTATAAGCTTTAATTCTACTGATTCATCAGATTAGTCTAGTAATTAGTCTTCCCACAACATACAGCACATCCCTAAAATGCAGGAATTGTCTGTTCCACCTTGGTGCAGAAGTTACAAAAAAGAATTTTACTTAGGATCTTACTTGAGGTAGACCAAGTTACAGGTAGCTCAAACTTACATGGGTTTAAGCTCCATGTAATCTTTTGCTCTAGGCCTCCCCCTACAGTTTTGGAGTATAATTCATGTTTATTCCACTGCTGTAAATACGAATCTGAATGTAATCTGAACTGAAAGCCATTTAGATTAACGAGGTAGAGTAATGTTACAGGATTTTACCCAAATATGGCTCCACCAAAGTTGCATTGTGCAGTAGCAGCGTTCCAGCCTGGTGTGGCAATGACAGAGATGCTATTCTGCCTGTTATGAGTCAGTGAAGCATCTACAAAAATTTGTCTACAAAGCTGTGACTTTACTGTGAAATTGCTACATATTGTTGCTTTAATTAGCATGATAGATACACACAAACCTAACACTGTTTCTAATCACTTGCTCAGTTGGTTAGACTATTGAGTTTCAATTGCTTGTAGAGCTGTATCTCTCTCTCTCGTTCTACCCAGTCTATATACCTCCCTCCATCAGTGCTGAGTCCACACTTGACTGCGAGTGGAAAGACACACACACACACACACACACACACACACACACACACACAGTCTTGCTGTATATCTCCTAATCTGTCACAAGTACATGCACACATGCTTTCTACCCCTCATTCTCATTCTCTCTCTCTCTCTCTCTCCTTTCTCCCTGTCTCTCCACCATGTGATCATAAGTCAGCCTCTCCTGTCTCACATTGACTCCCACACTGTCCAGGTTCCTCTTTCTCTCTCTTTCTCCTTCTCTTCTCTCTCTCTTTCTCTCTCTCTCTAATCCTTCGTTCTTCCCTTCTTTCTTTTTCTCTTTTCTTTCACCTTGCAGCCCCCCCCCCTCTCTTTCTCTCTGAGTCTCCTGGCTCAGTTCCCCTGTTGCTTTGATCTCAGTGAAGGGGGGGCATTAAAGAGTTGCTGTTTCCGCTGTCAGGGGCCATCTCTCTTCTGCCCTCTCTCTTTCTCTCTCTCGCTCTTCCCTTTCTCTTTTGCCTTCCGTTTGACTCCAGGCTTCGAGGTGCAGCCATTGCCCTCCTGAGACAATCTAGAGAGTGTGTAGTTACATGAGCGAGATTGCTTTCCTTTACGGGTGGGCGGCATGATACAAAATATAACACTACAAAATTTTACTGCATATTTTAGTAATATGCATCACAATATCTCATTTCAGGCCTCACAATATCTCACAGTAGGACTACATGTACGAAGAGTTTGACTTTTATTGCTTTGTGGATCCCTCATATTGATCACAGCCATGTGCAGTGTGTGAGCGCAGTGTTGAAGCTGGCATAACACAGCAGAGTGGATGTGTTCATACCCAGTGTTGACACAGTAGGATAATATTTGCTATATTAGAATAACTTTACCCCCATCATCTTCACAATCAGACACATTAGAGTCTGCTTTGTTTATTACAGCTCTTCCGTAAGTATACACACACACACACACACACACACACACAGTCACAGTGGCACAATGAATGTGACCAGAGTGGACATACAAACACAAAAAGAGAGAGAGAGAGAGAGAGAGAGAGAGAGAGAGAGAGAGAGGAAATGGTTTCCATATGTGGAGTGTTCAGTCTGCTCTTTCTCCTGCAGTTATGAAGGATAGTCATTTGGAGACTGTGGGAATTACAGAGTAAAGAAAAAAAGGCCACAAAGACCTTTGTTTAATCTTTTTAATCATTCTATTCTCTCTCACTCATTTTCCTTCTCTCTCTCCCTCTCTCTCCCTGCATACCCTGATCCTACTGAGTCAGACTTGGCATGAGCACACTGGCTCTTTACTCTTTGATGTAAATCTTAAATCAGGTGTAAGACTGGAGTCGGCTAAATCTAAATCTGTCTGCTCCGATTCTCTCTCTCTCTCTCTCTCTCTCTCTCTCTCTCTCTCTCTCTTTCTCTCTCTCTCTCTCTCTCTCTCTCTCTCTCTCTCTCTCTCTCTCTCCCTCTCTGTTTCTCTTTGTTTCATTTTCTCTATTGTTCAGCTTCTCTCCCTGTCTCTTTCTCTCTCTTTACCTCTCTTGCTCTCTCTCTTTTTCTCCCTGTCTCGCTCTCTATTTCTCTCTCTGTTTCCCTCGTTAGGTTATTTATTGGCATGACAAATAGTGCTAAAAAGTCACAGGTTTCAAAGTTTTACATGTAATAATAATAAAAGTCATAACAATAATATTGAACAGCTTACAGCCTGGGAACAGAAGATCAGCAATAATTAACATCTCAAACTTAAGTCACTGAACTTTGTCTTAGCATAAAAGTCCATTAAAAGGAGAAAAGCTGCTACTGCTAATGTCCATAAGGTGAACAATAATGCAACAAGCAGTCCCAGCTTCAATCACTGCTGCTGAATGATGTGTAAACACCCCTCAATATAAAGATAAATGGCAAAGTCCTGTCTAATCCATTGCCGCATGGATATGCTACTTTGCTAATTGTGAAAGATGCTGCTTAAAAGGTTCCAACCAGGTTACGAAGTGCAGTGTGTCTGCAGAAAGCCCGATCAGTCGCTTATCCCTACTCCCTCATATCCTCCTAACTTTCATTTAATTGCAGTGGGCCTGTTGAGCAGCTTCTGCATGCCGCTAAATGAATGGGGAAAAACAGCACTGTGCGAGTCATTTAGGCTCCTTGTCCCAGCAGCCGAGGTGTGACAAGGCTAATCATCGTCATGGCAATAGCAAGCCGACAGTGATGCATGCTAAGTCGCTAACTCTTCTGGGCTGTGTTGGTCTCTGCCTCTTGTTCAGTCCTGAAAAGCACAACCACAGCAAAACTACTGTAGTCTCCCTGGAATCAAGAGAAGAGAGCAGCAAGTGAGCAGCAAGTGAGCAGCAAGTTCGTCTGTTTTTCCAGCTCTTTTTCAAAACATGCAGAGAACAAGCGTTAATCTTCCCCTGACATATCATCATCGCCACATTCACAGACTTTGTTTTTGTCCAATTCAAGTCATTACATGAGCCCACAATGTAGTTGAGGCACGTCGATGTCAGGGTGGAGCAAGATGTATCAGTAAGTGGAACTGGAGGTTTCTGTGTGCTGTGTTTCTGTCACTGTAAAAACACAGAGCTGCCTTTATTGTTGGATGCACTGTGATAGTTTCTTAGTAAACATACTCACAAACGGTGTTCAGAAAACACACTGGTTACACACACTGAAAGAGTTAGTGAAATGATCCTGAATCTAATATAAATTTCTAATGTTTAATATTTAATATAAGAATGTTCTCATTTGTATCTACACATTTCTACATGTTTAAAAAAGATATTTTATTCCATTGGAAGAGTAGTTGGTTTATTTGTTACAATAAAGAAAATTTATCTGCCAAAGAAATAGGAACTTTCAGTAGAAAAAAACATGGATTAAAGCATGTACAGTCTAAATCCAGGTTAAATAATCTTAGAATATTTGTAGAACACTAGATTTTTACCCTAGATTTAAGATCAGTTCATTTACTACCATCATTTTTGAAAGGTAATTATTTATTAGTACTATATTTACTTTTGTCAATCAATTTAATAATCTAACTTTTATATATTTTCAGGTTCGTAGAAACATTAACACCATGCTGAGATTTTTTTTATGTGTTCCTATAAAGGTTTAAGGTTGAGACAACAGTGCCATAGTATCCCATAGTAAGAATTTGGTATTAAGCGTTTTGTTATTTAGCATCCGTGTCCAAATCCAAATTTATATCAAATCAAATTAAATCAGGTTTATTGTCACATCACATTAACACTAAGTGTAAAGGTGAGTGAAAAACACGGTAGTAAAAGCACATCTATATACAAAATTAAAAATAAAAATACAAATAATACAGATAAAATACAGTGTCTAAATCTAAATTCTGGTATCACACTTTGGTATTGTATTTGGGCATTGCACCAATCCTAGCTTAGTACAGCACAGTAAAAAAGAAGTAGTATATTTATATTCATATCACCACTGTTTTATGAATTTATGTTGAATGGATCAACAGAAATGCTCCCAAATGAGAAAGGAAAAAAAAGAAAGTCTTACAATGACTTTCATTGAGAGTTAAGAAGGTTATTTCCTTCTTCTGTAAGCGTGTTCATAAATACAACAGCACAGTTTTGCCTTTCAGTTTACATTTTGCAGTGATTGTGTTGGTGTAGTGTATTTTAGCTGATTGCTTCAGAGCTGGGAATGAGAATTTGCGCTCGAGTTTGGGAAGAGTTGGCTTGAGCTACAGATCAGTGAAGGTTTTTCTTGTCCCAGCCGCTGGGCCATCGATTTCACGCTTGTGTAAAAGCTGCTATTGCAGGTATTGATTTTGTAGTAAAGTGTCGTGATTTCAGATAAATGAATGTTGTAGGCATTGCGGTCATTGCCTTTTAAAGAGAGACAGCCATTCCTCATGGACGCTTATGCGTTGTGTGTGTGTGTATGTGTGTGTGTGTGTGTGTACGCATGCTCGTAAACTCTTCTTTGTATTTACAGACATGATATTTGTAGTGTTCAGCATTTGTAGACCTGTCTACTGGTCCAGGCTAATGAGGCAGGGTATGAGGGTGCACACACACCAGAACACACAAACACCAGTGCAGATTTGCAGCTGATTGAAGTGAGGTTCTGTGTGTGTCTGTTGGTCTAAATATCTAGTATTTCTCATGTTGAAATTGTTGTAATTATACTATGATGTAGTGATGCTTAAATTATTACAATGTGATAAACATAGAATATTATAATGCTTGAAACAAAATAAATAATTTAAATGGAATAAGACACTTACATTACATAAAATAATTCACTTTTGCTCCACTACTGAAATACAAATCACACTTTGACCCTCTCATGGACAGATGTGCACGTGCATTTGTTTGCAAGCTGAGAGGTACAGACCAATCACGGGAAGTGAAAGAAGCATGTGGGCCGACATTTTAGAGTAATATTATAGCATTGCGAGTCAGTGAAGCATTGTCACTGCATTTTGGCATGAACACAATTATGGCATAATGTTGCTTTAAAACATGTAAAACAAGGTAGTTTTTTTGCAGTATTAAGCTGTCATTTGGCAACATTATCACTTTTACATTTAATAGAGAAAGCCATGACCCAAAAAGTAACAAATAGCAGTATGATTTTATATGAGCCATTGTTTGTTAAAAACAATGATTATTTGGTCAATTTGATTGTTTGGCAGTAATAAAAAAACATCCTATATATTTTATATTTTTTATGTTATATATAGAGAATATACTTCTAACTAGCTATGCAATTAGCCATGCATTGATTTTTGCTAAGAGCATCTTTCACATCTGCAAAACATCAATTTAGCTACATTTTAAACGAGTGGTCACTACACCATGCTTCCCTTAGCATGCCTTCTGTCAGTATCTCCATGAGAATTGTTTTTGTCTCCCATGACTCCGTTTCCCACATGAAAATCATAACACTATTATGGCCATTCTCCTGAGCAAGATTCTTTATCGGCTCTCTCCGAGCAGGAGGGCTTATCTACAAAAAGTTGTTTTTTCTTGTCCATAACACTGTGTTGATATTGGAGAGATTACTGATCCTGGAGCAACACTTTTAAGACAAAACAGTCTAAGATGTTTCCGAACTACAAACTATTTTAAAAATCACAATCTTCTGTTCACTCTATGGTAATGGATTCAACTCACTCTTCAGTTGCTAAGCAGAGCAGCTTTTTTATCTGTCCTCTTTGTTTCTATGACCGTTCCTTCATTAGTCGAGGGCCAAGTTTTTTCATTAGAAGACGATGGAGTGGACTCCAGAGACTGGCAGGGGAACGGGCGGAGGGGACGAGCTTTGGGGTATAATTGGGTCCTTCCGGTCCTTTGACTCTCTCCAAGGTCACTTCAAGACAAACTTCTCCACAGGACAATTGCCTTTCCTTCTGCTTCTCCTTCCACTTCGTTCTTTATCTTTCTGATGCTTTTCTTTTCTCCCTGCTTTATGGTTTGGTCAAGGCGTCTTTTGTGTGGGGCAGCTGGCGATACTTTGAACTCTTGAAGTGTAATTTCTTTCAGATGGATTCTTGTTGTAGGACATGAAGAGAGGTACATCTGTGTGGAAGACTGAGCTTTAGTTAGTATGCTCTCCATGCCATGCTAAGCACAGCCAGCACCGGCATGTTCTGAACTTGCCAGTTCCAGTCTTGTTTATTTTGTGAAGCGGCATCTGCATTGCTTCGCTAACCACAGTAAGAGCTTGTGCAACGATGCTGTGATGATGCTACTTCACCCTCTCAGCGCTGCATTGAAAAAAAGATGTGAATAACTGAAGAAAAGAGTTGAATAGTATCTGCAGGTTTACAGGTCTGTAAAAACAAAACTCTCACACTCGCCGACTCAAGGAAACATTGCAAGGCATTGTGGGTAGCGATGAGAATTCCTGGCCGTCTCCGTCTGATTAAGACGCAGCGCTGAAAGCTGGCTTTGATCTTAGGAAATGTCTGCAAGGGGAACAGTTGGAATTTAGCTCGGGCTTTCTCCCTCCCTCTTGCTCTAAGATTTGGCCCCGCAGATGGAGGCAGATAGATAGTGTCACCATTCATTTCCTGCTCCAGTTCCTGCTCCATTCTGAGGAGAAGTAAGACCTGGAGCAGGGAGCAGGAGTGAATAGAGCACATGCCGAGCTTTTGTTGGTTTCTTCTGAGCTCCCTTTTGCTTTTACGATTCACTCCAAATGTATGCCTTGTGCTTAGTTTTTTATATCCCAATTTAACCTTACATTTTTGTTTCTGAAGGATTTGGAGCCAACTGAAAGCTGAACATGTAAAGATGTGTGAACAGATGATGTACCAAAAAAGCAAGCAAAAAATACACAGCAATGCTAATGTCTTTTTCCCTTTGTTTTTCTTCTTCTTCTTCCAAATACAGGCCCCCTGCATTGGCAGGCAGCCCTGCATTTTCCGATATCTCCGTCATCCGAATCTCACCCCACCGGAACCCTTCGGTTGGTGCAGAGTCGCCCTTTAACCCCCCTCACCCGTACATCAACCCCTACATGGACTACATCCGCTCCCTCCACAGCAGTCCTTCCCTCTCCATGATCTCTGCAGCCAGGGGACTCAGTCCTGCAGATGGTGAGTACCTCAGAGACCCATTCTTTGGCCTCTGAAATTCCTTCTAATAGACACCCTATAGCAGAGATCATAGCCTATCCACATATGGTTTTGGAATATCCTTTTTTGCATGGGCACTGAGGCCTCTCTTAGCACTTTATTCTCTCCCTTTGAGGAACTGTCAGTTGACTGTTGTCAACATGTCAGTGTGTCAGTCTGGCGTTTATGAAAAATGTAAAACAGGGAAAGGAAATAATGGCAGCATGACATAGAGATGTTCTGACTCTTGTAGATTCATCTTCTCTACAGAGCATGGTGAGAAGGTGAACACGTTCCTAAATGGTCCTCGATTTGAACATATAGTTCCACCAAACTTTATTTTGGTACATATCATGTAGATATTCTTTTTCAGTTTCACATTTAACAACAAATATTTTTTCAAATCTCTTTAAAAAAAACACATTTGGAAGATCTGATTGCATTTCCCCGTGTCTATCACATTAAAATTTTCAAAACTCAGCAACCTGCATCCACAGAACCTTTTAGTGGCATGGACATATATCATGCCTTCAGCCTGTGCCAGTAAGAATGTGATTTGTTTCATGGGCCCCGGCCATAAAAGGTACATGACACCTGGGATTCAAGGCTAAATTCTAGGGCTAGGGCTTACTTCTGTCCTCTTTTCGTAAGTGTGCCTTTGGGAATTGAACATGACAGTACTGACCACGAGATCCTTAAACGTAAAAACCATGTCAACTTACAAGTTTCAGAGTCTAGCAAACCCTTATACTGTAAAACCATATGCTCTGCCAGAGCTATCTCAAGCCTGTGTGTGATGGTTCTCTCTGGAGGAGGGAGCCTGTAGCCCGATCGTTTGGCTGGGTCATTCTCTTTGATCTCGCTCTCATGTCAGAGCCTCTGGAGGAAGAATCAAAACGAGTACAGTGGTCTCGTTCAGAGTCAAAGCGAGGCGGAGGTTCAAGGCCAGGGTTGAGGGCAGAGGGCGCGAGAAGGAGGGAGCGGGGAAAGGAGGGGAAGTGGGACGGGTTCAGGGGCTCCGCGGGCCCTGCAGGGAGCCGTTTGGGTCCCTCGCATGGAGCCAGATTGGGAAATCAATTACAGGCTTGGCGGGAGCCTGCTGTTTTTAAAGAGCCTCCGCAGTGTGCCGGCCTCTTGGCCTACTGCTCAGCCATGGAGCTTTAATTGAAGCCTTGAGCTCAATTACTGAAGGAGGCCAATTGGAGATTCCTCCCAGAGGCCGCAGATAATCACTGCTGTATCGAACCATGGCTCCGTCCCACATCAGGCCAACTTTTACAGTCTACCAGACGAGCCAAAGGGGCTGTTGAGCCGCAACAGTATCCAGAATGCGTTGCTGTTATGGTTTGAAGTGTGTCAATTAATTTTTATGCTATTTGGCTTTGCATAATCTTTTTCTCTGGGTTTTGACAGATGCATATTTTTCATTTAATATTTTCTTTATTTTTTAGAGACTGGACTAGAAGGTAGACTACTATTCCTTTGGCAAGGATTCTTCCCTTATACAATTCCACAGATATTGAGTTGGTTTGTTACATAATCGGTCGTTATCTGTTCCCCTGCAAGAAAAATAAAGTTGCTGGCATTGGAGCCAAGAGCCACATCCTTCCTCACAGCTTCAGCTTATCCTGTATGTTAGATGGCCTTTATATTCTGGGCCTTTTGATCCAAATCCACTAACACTGGCATACGTCAACAGGCACAAAGACTATTTAAGTCTATGTTATTTCAGCACATGTTACCTAACTAAATGAGGTGTTCATTAGCCACTTAGGACACATTCTGGAAGTAAAATATTATGGGTAGACAGACATCCTCTGCCATGCTGAATATTCCATAAAATCAATTATGAAAAATGCACTGGAAATCCTAGCTGTTTTTCAGTATATTGAGCACCCAAATGAGTTCAAAGTCATATCATTTGAGAGGATGAGCTGAGCATGGGTGGGATTTTTGTTTCTCCTCGTTCTTCTCGTTTTTTTCTCCCTTTTCTTTTCCTTTGCTCTGCGTGTGAAAGTGCGCCACGTTCGCGCTCCCTCGCTCCTCTCCGCGTACCGCTGAGAGAATGCCCCACAGCCGCAATGGCACACGGAATCGCGGGATCGTCTTGCTCCGTGCCAAAGTGCCAGCATGCCACCCCCAGCTCGCCACGTCTCCAAACCTGCCCTACTCGCTCCATTTAGAGCGATCCACAAAACCCTATTTGAGAGAAAAGAAGAGAAAAAAAAACAGAAGCGAGGCAGAAACAACGGGGACAATTAAGAAAGCAGCCCCCCTCCCCTCCCCCTCTACTTAAAGACATAATACCCACATCGAATTAATTTGGAATTTTTCCTTTACATTCACACAACCAATCAGAGACGCATATTCCACGCGTACAGACCGGGGCCTCCGTCTACATCCTTTCATCCCCCCTCCTTCTTTGTTTATTTATTTATTTAGTCTTTAAAACGAGGGGGGAATTAGCTGGAACACTTTGTGCGACTAAACTGATTTTTCCTTCTTTCTTTTTTTTTAGCATTTGCATCCAGAAGCACTTTGTCAGTCTTTCAGCGCCTCATTCCTTCATTCTCTGCCACTCTATGGTGCATTTTTTTTTAAATGTGTGTTTTCTTGGTAGCATCATTTGCATAGGGTTAACACATTGCCAGAAGTTTATTTTTAGGATACGGTGCAAGGAGCTAAAGAGAAGGATGTGATGTGTGTGTGTGTAAGTGTGTGTGTGTGTATGGGTAAAGAAGGGGCGAGCAGGGGGGAGTAAGAGGAGAAGAGGGAGTGGATGATACAGAGAGGGAGAGAAGGAGAAAGGGAGAGAGAGGGAGAGCGCACCGCTGTTGTTTTATGCATGCAGATCTGAGAAGATTTGGACCATTTGCTTTTAAATGGAGTTTTAAGTTTGGCAGCGCGAGGGGAGAGGATGTAGTGTGTGTGGAGCGCTGCGCCAGCCGATAACACCCCGCTGCCTCCCTCTCCTCTGCAAACACATCCATATGGCCTGATCTGTAATCTAACTGTTCATTACCCAAATACACCCCACTCCCACTCACTCTGCGTGGCCTGGAGCCCCCTGTTTAGCTTACTCATACGTGACACTGTTCGGGCTGTGACGGCTACTTTTTAAATTTTAAATTATTTGTGAATCTAGAATGACTGTTTCCCAGGTTGCATGATGATGGTAATGCATGTTTTTCTTTACAGTAAGAAACACTGGTTTATATGCACTTTATCCCATTTAGTAAGAAAATAGTGATTACACTAAATATTACATTTACAGCTCAGACAAACAATTTTAGTGGTTTTGCTCATTTAATTTTTTCCCTGCTCTATGAGCAGTTTTCATGCAGTATGTAAATCTATCATTCACGTTTTAAAATCTGCTCTCTGCCAATAAAGTCAGAAAGTCAGTTTGTTGGAAACTAAACATTTTTAATTAATTAAGACACCTTAAACTATATCCTCTAATTAGCCCTGCCCACTCACGCTGAAGTTACAAGGAGTGTTTCAGCTGCATCTACTATTTAAATGAGGCAAACTACAGAGCAGCTAATTGGAACAGAGCTATATCAGTCATTTAGCTATATCAGTCTTGAAAGTGCTGTAACAAAAACAGCCCAATTAATCCCACACTGTAAGTCTGGATCAATTCACCAACTTAAAAACCCATTGCCTTAAATACATTTATTTAAGCTTTGTTGAACAAATTGAAAAGGGTAAGTTTAATATACTAACAATTTAAATAGCCAATGACCCGCCGGAGGGATAAAAGTTTTATTACACACTTCTATGACTCTAAGGAATTCTAAGGACTAGCCTTACTGGTTTGCACAGAAGTCCCTGTAGTTACTGAATAATACACCTTAGTGTATAATAAGCCCTCGAGTCTTAAGGTTGTATGTTAGAACACCTCAAAAAGTCTCTTTTTAGTTGAATCTTTTGAGTTAACTTAACCTAAAATTTCAACTGAAGGTGAATAGTCTTGCATTTTTTAAATATTGTTTAGTCTATCATTCTTTAATTGATTTATTAATTTGTAAAAAATGACAAGACAGTTTACCATTATAAAATAATAACCTAATGTACACCTGGGGATTGACTACACACTGACTGTGAGAGAGGGGGAAAGACATGCCCAGTATGCATATAGATGGTGCCAGGAGCCAACGGGAAAGGTGCAAGTTTTACTCATCAGTGTTGTACTGATCTAACATAATTGCACACCCTAAAGATCGACATATTTCATTAAAAAAACTCGGGTTCTCTCAGTCAATATAACACAATTTCATGAATTCACTCAATACACTCACTCAGAATATTTTAAAAACTTGATCTTACACAGATGTGCATCTCAGTTGTTCATTATTGAGGTAGTTTGGCTTAATCAGCTTAAGCGATCACAAATTTCTGTAGCATTTAAATTGTGTGGTACATAAATCAACACAGAAGACATAAGTGAACCTCAAGGGAAAAGTAAAACACAAGAAAAATGTCAAATCTGGGCTTTACAAGGCCATTAATTAGCTTATTGGTTGGATTGGTCGTGTTAGAGCAGAGAAACACTAGTATACAAAAACAGGAGAGCTCCAGCACTAATAAAAGAAACGTTTTTGAATACTACATTTTGGTTTTTACTTTGTCTTTGCTCTTCACACTTCTCTCTCTGTACCTTGTTTGTACCATATAGCCCCTCATGCCGGTTTGACCACAGCAGAATACTACCATCAGATGGCACTGCTTGCGGGTCACCGAAGTCCCTACGCTGACATCCTTCCTTCCGCTGTATCCTCCACTGGAGCAGGAAGTAACGCCTTGCACATGGAGTACCTCCAGGCTCTGGAAGGTGAGTACTCTCTGGAAGAGTGCACATTTAAGCCCTGTTTCAAATCCAAAGCAGCAACCTTCGACCCACATTGAAAGACTCCAGCTCCAGCCTAGAATGAGTGACGTTGCACTTCAGTTTTTGAGCCTCAGTTAGAAGAAACTGAGTGTTCAGGGCCCACACTTGGATACCAAGTGTCAATCCACACCTTCGTTTTTAAGGCCATTAGGTTTATTGAGAAGTTTTTTAATGGTTCCTGATTTCTGAGTAAGTGGTGCTGTTTTTCAGCCTCTTGCGGTTGAATCCTGTCTATAAGCACATGCATGGGGTTTGGGTCTTATTGTAGGTTGCATGCATTCATCCATATTTTTTCCTTCATCTACAGAAAGTGGACAAAACTCTGGCTGGGTCCCATAAGTTCAGAAAAAGTTCAGTAAAGGAAAAAGTGTTCCCATAGACATAAGTCAGTTTAACTGTGTAAAGCCAAACACACACTAATGACTGTACTGCATATAAACATTTTGTATCTGCTGTGAATTAGCTGAACGTGCACCAAACCCCTGCTTTTGTCTCTCATGGCTTTAGTTTACAGATGAAAAGACAGTTTAAAAGGCAGAAAAGGCCATTAAACATGCTAAATACACCATTACAGAAAAAAGGATTGTGCTGTTCCTGGAAAAAGTTAGTGAGATAATAGAGTGACCTGATTTAAATGAGCCATTGTCTTAATGCTTTCGACGGGGGGAAGGGTGTGTGTGTGCGTGTGTGTAGGACTTATGCTAATGAGTTATTTTAAAGTGTAAATAGGAAATTAAAGGCACAGTGGTTGAGAGAGGGGTCGGCCTGACTGGCCCGTTTTGCCTTTGATGAGAATGTATTTAGTCAGCCTCTCGTCAGGCCCCCTCCCATCCTCCTCTCCCTCGCAAACTAATTAAAACTAGCCAAACTTGCACTGGTATCAGAAAATTAATTGCTATTAAGTGGGAATTGGAATGTCCCACTATTCATCACGGGAGAAATCCTTTCTTCTGTGGCACTGTTTAAGATTAATAGACTGAAACAAAACAATTAGGGCCAGTGTTTTTCAGATGGAGACGTAAGGGCCTCTCCACTTCAGAGATCGGCTGTGATCCGGCTCGGGTAATAACTCATCCCGTTTTCAACAATGTGTGTTCCACGCCAGCCAAATTAACACTTTAAAGCTCTCTTTTATGATATAGAGATACAGAGCGCGAGCGAATAAAGAGAAATCCGTTATCAAGAGGCTTTTGTTAATAATGGGGACTGCGCTAGCGTAGCTGCCGAATTTTAGCTGCACTCACATCAGTGTAATTACTGTTGGAAGGGGGTTGCCTAATGAAAGAACACGCCTGCCCTGTCTGTTTATGTTCCTGATGGGGCTATTGTTTAAACGTGTTCGTCGCTAATTAGACCACGTTCACTACTAACACCTAGGCTGTGGTAACATCTGTGTTTAGAGGAGCATGCAGTTTACAAGTCGCTTTTTCAGATGCAGCTATTTGGCTTTCGGCATATTTTATTTGCTCTCAAGAAATGGCTCATTAGAATCAAGTATCTGTAATTCATGGTATTGTACAGCACACTGGAGGGCTGCCTCTCTGTTCATTGTCTTAATTATCAAATTACATGAGTAATCAGACTTTTTACCATGAGCTCTTAAACAACTGAATAATAACAACAGGAGAAAAGAGCAACAACCTAAAGAACCTTTAAAAACATGAAACTGACTCACTGTCAGTTCATTAATAACATATTTTTAATCAGTCAAACTTATTTACTGAATCGTGACAGGCCTGCTGTGTAGCGTTCCAGCACCAGTATTTCCAGCTATATTACTTCACTTGAATTGATATCAATGATATACAGTCATGCTTCAATAGATTAGACAACACTTAACTGCAAATTTACTCTATTTAACATTAGGACATTTGCTGTAAATTGGTTTTATTTAATATATTGTGTTTTATATGTAGACAAACAAATAGAAATTGTGCTGTAAAATTAAGTTAAAATTAGAAAATCAAAATGTTTACAGGAGTTTCCAAACTGTTTCAAACAATATACAACTGTGTGTCTGTATATTGTCATATTTCCACAAAAATGTTCCACTTTTTAATTTGAACACTGTCCTTTACATCAAGTGAAATTCTTATTTTTTTAGGTTTTTACTTTGTTAAAACTACTAGGGCAACAGACAATCAAGACAAGACAAGAGACCAGGACACAAGTACAATCATACCATATATACATTCTTCACTAGACAAGAAATAAGGATGATGTTGTTGATATTTTATTACATGTGTTGCATAAAGTCCAGCATGTGTGATACAAAAAACCACCAGGCTTCAGTAGTTGTAGACTGTGTCTGTAGCTGGTGCAGAGGTCACTAATAAACCCAGACCCAGATGCTGCCCTATCCAGACCTGGGCCTAACCGATAAATTACTGAGAACTGCTGATTTCATTTTGACAGAGTGTTTATTTTAACCAGTGTAACTTTTCTTGCCTTTACGGTTAAGGTCTTAAAGTCACAGTCAAAGCCAATTGCATGCATTGTAAATATCACATGTGACATTACTCACATCTGTGCCAATCAGATCAGTGCATAGTCCATTAGTAAAAGCAGTAATGTCAAGCAGGGCTATGAGAAAAGTTATTAAGCACTTTATTTCAAAATCATTCTGTTTTATTTTAAAATGCCTGTGATTCATAATTGCTCAAGTTCAGTGTGAAAGCTAATAATACATTAATTAATACATTTAAATATACTTAATAATAACTGCACCTGTAATGTGATTTGACCCTGAATTGCTGGCTGTTTAATGATACTTGGATGTACAGGATGTGGCTCTGAATCATAATGCAAGTTAGATTTTTATGATGTTCCAGACTCTGGCTTTTGGGAACGTTTCCTTATTGAGTTGTAATTAAATACCTTTAAATAATAAGTAGATTGCATACGGATCCCAGGTATAATCCATCAAAATCTGCACAATTGTTGTTCTTAGCAGACAAAAAGCCAACAAGTAACATTTTACTTAGTGTTTACTTTACTTTAAACCAAGATTTGAATGAACTTTTATGTGAACATTTTATGATGAATGGGCCAACAGACGTTGGCAACATTTCAAAATGTCAATTATAAAAATTAAAATATTAAATACTCTATTAATATTCACTTACATTCACAGCTCTTTTTGGGATACATGTGCACTGTGTTATTGTACTGTACAAGGTGTTTTAGTTTGATATGTTTGTGATAGGTACAGATTTTGTTGTCAGATTCTGTGCTTTTGAACAGATGTCATATTGTTGAATCATCAACTGGGATAGGGTGAAAGCCTAGTGTGTGTGTGTATGTGTGTGAGAGAGCCCCACACATCCAAATCCATATCCATTCAAAGCCCTTGAGCACAGTTTTGAACAAGCCAGAACAGTGACAATGTAGAAAAGGGGTCCCAAGCATATGAACACACTCTATCTCACACACACACACACACACACACACACACACACACAGACTCACACACATATACTCATCCAGCGATTTACATGTGAATGGCAGGCACAGTAAATGCTGGAAGTGTCAAAGGAGAATGGAATGAGTGAGAGAAAGAGGGAGAGAAGGAAGAGAGTGAGTAATCTTATTTTGCTTGCTTGCCTTCTGATAAAATTAAAACAACTGAGCGAGAGGGGAGAAAAAAAGTGAGTCACAAAGTCATTGTGTCACTCCACACAACAAAAGCACTCCATCCCCTCAGCGTCTCTCTCTTCCCCTCCTTCGTTCCCTCCTCTCTCGCCTTCTCCCTCCTTTCTTGTTTGTGACATTCGCGAGTGAAAAGACAACAAAAGTCATTTCTTAATCTGTAGATGCCCGCCATTGTGCGCGAGTGGAAGGCCTGTCTTCAGCGAAAGCTGCTTTCTAGTGAAAGCTTTTCAAACACAGCCCACTGCAATTCCATTCACCAATAAAGCACTATTCAAGCAAATTAAATGTGATTAAACATTGCTGTGACACAGACGTGGGTGAGAGAACGCCACTGGTTATGTGTGTGTGTTTTTTAACTGAGTGTGTGTGTGTTTTATGAAATGTGGTCATTGACTGTATTGGGCACTACTCTTTATTTAGTGATTACACAACAATAAATTGATTTTAGGGAGGAATTTATATTAAAATATGTCGTAGTTCCTGGTCATAAACATAAATTATCTTGTAATCTGTCAATTCCCAATTCTCAATCCAGATGTAGTAAAAGAATTTGTGTCACAAAGGTCTAATATATTTTTATTATACACTCATGGGCAGAATTTTTGGCACCCTTGCCCTTGTTTCAGAAAATGAATTACTTCGCCCAAAAATTAGTAGGTATTCACATGTTTTTTTGTGTGCATTGGGGAAAAAAATTAGAGAAAAACAAGTCCAATCTGGTACCATTCCATACAGAACTCCAGAAATGAAGTGGACATAATTATTGGCACCCTCAACTTGATATTTGGTAGCACACCCTACTACTGCCATTCATCAAAGCATTTGTAACTGCAACAGTTTGTATACTCATTTCTGAGAGATGTGCCAATATTATTAGCCCTGACTGTATATATATCTCAACTGACATGAACATAAAGTGTCTAGTCTATATGTAAACACTGCACTGGTGGGAATGTTGCAGTGTGGGATGAACTTTAGTATGTGAAAACAAAGCCACAGAGAAACACAGCAAAGGATGTGTTCATGGATACGTGGGAAAAGAATGATATTTAAGCCTGATATACACAATATGTCCAAATGTTTGTGGACACCCCTTCTAATAAATGCATTTAGCTATTTTACATTGCACCCATTGCTGACACAGATGTGTAAATGTACACATGCAGCCTGCCTAGTCCCTGTAGAGAGGTATTGCATTTGCATTGACATTTACATTTAAGGCATTTAGCAGACACTCTTATCCACAGCGACTTACAAAAGTGCTTCGCTATTTACCCAAGAATAACCTCAGCTAGTTTGAATAGACTAAAAATTCAAAGATACCTCTAAGTTTAGACACTACTAAACACAAGTCAATATGGAGACCATAATACTCTACTATTTGCCCAAGTACTTTCGGAAGAGGTGGGTCTTTAGTCTGTGTTTGAAGACAGCGAGCGACTCTGCTGTTCCGACACCCAGGGGAAGTTTGTTCCACCACTTTGGTGCCAGGACAGAAAAAAAGCCTGGACGCTTGTCATCCATGAAGTCCATGGGTCTTGGTGCAGATCGGCTTTTGACCCTTGCCAATAGAATAGGACTCTCTGGAGCCTATTGGCACCTCGCCTAATGGCAGGCATGGACTAAAGGGATATATATACGCCCCCCCCCCCTTTCCCCAATACATTTGATTTCAGAAGAAACAATGAACAATAAGCAGGTGTCCCAATACTTTTGTCCAGTGCTTTTGTTTCAAACTTGGACCCATTCACAAACGTTCTTTGTGCATTCTTATTTGAGGCACAAAAACAGTTAAACATTTCTGATCCTTCTCCTTCAGGTTCTCGCTTCCCCAGTCCGAGGCTACTGGCCCGCCAGAATCGGAAGCGCCCCCTGCCGTCGCCTCACTCAGACTCCAGTTTCGATCTGCAGACGATGATTCGCACCTCGCCTAACTCGCTTGTGACTATCCTGAACAGCTCAAGGCCAAGCACCTCCACCAGCGGATCCTACGGCCACCTGTCTGCTGGAACCATCAGGTACTGACAGCATCTGCTTTACTAGGAATTTATCATCTGATAAAGAATAACAGTTGATAGTCTGGATCTCAGGCTTTTAATAATAGGTTAGATAGACATGCAAGTTTTATCCAAATTTTTGTAACTGAGTGTCTTGCTATCCCTTTCTGCTGTTACACTGGGAATTTCCCCACTGCGGGACTAATAAAGGACTATCTTTTCTTATCTTATCTTATCTTAAGTAACAAGAACAACAAGAACACATCATACCTTTGATTCAGTAGTTTTTGTGAGTTTCAGGGAACAGAATTTATTGTACAACAGCATCAAAATTTGTCTTGCGTTTGAATGCTTGCGTTTTTGCTACTATTTCCCCCTTTAACTACCTATCTTCTCATCTGGTATATATGAGCAAGTCCACACCTATAATTGTTTGCTCTGGTCTAAATCATTTGAAAATGTTGTAAACTTGGAGCATTTTCCCCATTGGTTTGGTTTGTTTTGCACCAATGGACCAAAATGTCCCAACAAACCACATGAGAATGTTTCCTTCACTTATAAGACCACCTCTTCTCAATAGTCTCAGTGCGGCGGTTTTGGTCTGCATCCAAGTGTAATTACTGTATTTACACTTGTCCAAATGAATCAGACCAAGGGTGAAAATGAACCAGAGTCTGAATTAACTGGACTAGTGCAGGTGTGAAAACACCAGCTTGTTCTTCGTAACAGTTTCACATCATAATCATTACATGCCTGGTCCATACAACTCTGTTCCACTCTTACTGATGTCTGTGATTTGCTATCACTCTAAGGGTTTCATCTGATTGCTCTCAAACTAGGGTTTGATACTGAGGATGTTGCTTTACTTTCTTGACAGAGTCAGAAATTCAGCACTCATGAAGTAGTTACATTGTCAACTGCCTCCTGCACCTCTCTCCATATGTTAGCATCCAAATATGTTAACCTGCTCAAACACCAAAAGTGACGAGAAGAATGGAACAGCCCAAACAGGAAGCTAGAGGAAAACAGGATGTAAGGAAAGAAGCGTTGAGCGTGAAAAAAAAATGCCATGATAAAGCGCTGGAGGCATTTTGCTAATGAGAGAGGCGTGTTTAAAGCAGACAGAACTGGCAGGGGGAAGACAGCAGGAGAAGAGAGCGTGAATGATAGAGAGATAGATAGAGGGGAAGAGAGGATGAGAGAGCGGCCGGCGGCTCGGCCTCGGCGGTGGAGTGATGAATGAACGCGGGATGGAGAAATAAACGAGGGAACAGGCTGAGCGCTATTAGGAGGAAACGTGTGAACACACTCCACTCCTCCTCCCTCGCACTTGGCCCTCTGATATGCATCACCTGATTAATGTTCCCTCCATCAGAGCAGGAGCGCTCTACCCCGCCGCCGCCGCCACGCAATCGCTCACACTGGAAAAGGGGGAGAGGACGGGGGATGACGGATGAAAGGGTCGTGGAGAGGGGGACAGGGGGAGGAGGATGGGGCCGGGTTGAGGACACTAACACGCGTTCTAATGGGGAAAGAGAGGGAGTGAAGGGAAAGATAGCGAATAAAAAGGATGGTGGCGCCTCTCATGGACTGGTTGCTGCATTCAGAGGGAAGCTCTAGAATATTAAAGTTTTTAAGGACGAGGTGCAGTACATTTTACGGCCATTTTAATTGCCTACCCTGACCAAAAACATGTGTGAAACTGTCAATCAGCAACTCAACTACTGACTGATTGGCTAAGTCAAACAGTTTTCTGGTGGCGTTACTTTGAAATTCTGCCAAACTTACATGGGGGTTCAGAATTTAAATGAATGGTATAAAATGGTGAAATGTTTAGTTCTATACTCTCAATTCAGACATAGTGGCCCTGATTGGAAAATGATGAAAAGGTGACTTCTAGGCACTAGAAGAGGGATATTGATCAATGACATTGAGATGATTTGTGTAGCTAACCAAAGCCTTTTATTAACATGTTTTCATTGGGGATTACTACTTTTTAATCCCTCAAGACTCAAGTCTGTAGAAGAACCACTGTACTTTCTTAGGGTATTCACGAAGACAGTCAGTGCTGAAATAAATGTGAGTGCATGTTCACATTGTACAAATTTAAATGGATTGGCAGCTGGAGTTCCATTCTACTTTTTATCATTGTATAAAATATATAAAACAGTACCTTTATTGTTGGATTCACTGTTGGATGCACTGTGATTTTCTGAGCAAAGTAACCATAAAAGAAAATAACAGTCTTAAAAATAAAGGTGCTACAAATGTTTTTTGTGTGTATGAGTGTGAAGAAACTTTAAAATTGATGATGAACCTTTCTTTTTAGACATTTAAAAGGATCTTCATACATTTCTCTAATCCAATAGTTCTTTAGGGGACCACAAGTAGTTCTGCTATGGTGTTCACAGAACCTTTTGAAGCACCTTTATTAGAAGTGCTTTGACAACATTAAGACATGTTCTAACAGAGAAGAACATTTTAACCAGCAGTGTTAGCTGCTGTTTTGCTTTGGCCTGACATACAAATGACCTGAAATACAAAGTTAGGATTAAATACAAAGAGATGCCAGAACCAACAGGGAATGCTACATTCTCTTCAGGAACTATACAGAACTATGTGGTTAGTAAAGAGATGAATTGGTGTTGGATAGAGCATGCACACTTTACATATCATTTTGAATTGGTAGTGATAGTTCAATAAAAAAGTGCAAAGTATTATAATTGGTGGGTTGTTGAGAACTTTTAAATCTCATAAAAGTCAGATCATTGAGTTCACTAAACAGATCCATTTTCAGTGTGCATCGTCAAGAAAAAGGGGTTTATATTTTCTGCATTTTCTGACCATGAGGAAAGTTCCACTGTGGACCGCCCGGTGTGCAAGTTGCTCCTGAGGGCCGGGGGCCTGAGAATCTCCCAGCATCCCCGGCGATGTGTCAGTCAGCCTGTCACAGTGCTGTCTCCCTACCAGATCGGGGGAAAGAGCGAGGAAGAACGAACGAGAGCCAGAGAAACAAAAGCGCAGAGAGGCCAGCGGCCCCCAGCCAGGCCGATTGATCACTGATTTGCAGAGCTGCGCTGATCAGTCATGTCTGGAGTGTGTGGGGACACCGGCTGATGAGCGATGAGACAGCGGGCTGCCTGCTGCAGCGTCCGGCTGCATTGATTTCCTCTCGCCTCGTAATAAGATTAGCAGACATATGAGGCAGCGAGAGCGGGCCGTAATGCTCACGATGAATGGATGAATGAGCGTTTCTCAGTGAAGCCTCAGGGAGCTGCGCTTAGAGCCAGATCCACCACTACAGAGAGAATAGGTGATGCATGGATATTCCGTTTGAAAACAGTCCTCCAATACTAAATACATTCTGTACTTGTGAAAGAGGGACAGTTACCAGTTTCAGTAATATGTCACAGTATTATTCTTAAGCGTAAACACATTCTTTTACATTATTAATTTTTCTGATATTTGTGTATAATTTTTCCTCTTCTCAACCCATCACTTATATTTAAACTTTGGGATTCTTTACTTTCTTTTTTCTCTCTGCGTTCTATATTTTCTTTCTCCTTAATCCCTTTCTATCTCTCTCTCTATCTAGTCCAGCGCTAAGTTTCGCCTACCCACCCACCCCAGTGGCACTGCAGATGCATCAGCAGCTGATTGGGCGGCCGCCGGGCATTGTGGGCTCAGCTTTTGGACACAGTCCTCCTCTTATTCACTCTGCTCCTGCCTTCGCCACCCAAAGACCCATGCCAGGCATCACCCCGTCCAGTCTCGGCCCCACAGAGCGGTCCACCGGCTCCACTGACTCACAGGTAATTCATAACCTAGATTCAGTTCTTCAGCCGTGCTGGAGCCCAGTGTTAAATATACACATTTATGACCACACATAGTAATTGAATTCTGTCAATTCTTGTGCTGTTCAAAGGAATATTGTTAGCAATATATCGCTCGTAGCTCATTGTTCGCAACAACTATATTTAGCATGTATAACTATGAATAGCTTATTCTAAACATTGTACTCAGATGCTGTAATTTTAATAATGCTGATAATTAACCCATTGTTGAGGTTGTTTCTGTGACATAGTCTGTAACCCAGCAGCTCTACACAAAAAACACCCTAAAACTATCCAGCACTGTAACCCAGCAAAATGACCTAACAGCCTTAACCCTAGAACAACAGTTTTATGGGTGTACTCGAGTAATTGTACTTTATTACTGTACTTAAATATTATTTTGGAAAATGTGTACTCCCCAGTCAGGAAGTGTTATTCGCTTTTTGAGTCACCACTACACTTTACACCCTCATTTCTGGACAAGCTGAGAGATAGAAAAAGTAATATCACAGGATTTTACATATATATGAATCGGGTAATGCATCGCAACATTGTTCTTGTTGTCCAGCAATCTATTGCAATAATAAGTAACAAGCAGTGCATTGTGTAGCCTCAGTACTTTCCAAAAATCAAATTTCCATTCTAATATTTTCTTAAATAAGTCAGAATTGGACAAAACCTCCATTCCCTTACAAATGTTTATTTTTTAGTCTTAAGCTGTTAATGGCTGTGGGTGTTCTCTGAAAACAGCCCTCCCTCGTACTGGCCCCCTGGGAGTTTTCCCCGCTGAGACACAGTGTGTGCATGTGTGTAAGCAAGTTCTGTGTGTGTGTGTGTGTTGTCATTGTGTTGTGTCCTGATGTGTCAAGCTTGCTTTACAGACCCTTTTCGAGAAGTAACACCCAGTTTGGTAGCAGCAGAATTCCCACTGCTCCGCTTGTTAATCAGCACCAGGTCCACTGCTCATCTTTTTCCCTCTGAAGGGTGGATGCAAAAGCATTCCACCTACTCCCCTCGCCACCTTCGCTCCATTTTTACTTGCTATATGTGGTGGATTACAGCTGCGCTCAAAGTGCTAAGTGATTTTTCTCTGCTTTTGTATTGATCTGATTTTTATTTCGGCGCTAGGCTGATAGCTACAGCGTCCGTTTCTGGTCTGATGGCGGATGAGGTTTGCCTCACTCTTTCCTAATGCCGATCGCTCTTCCGCAGCTGTTAAAAAGCCCCTCTCTCCTGTCCCGACTGGACGCCATCCATTTTCCCCCGCGGCTCACCCTGTTCACAGCTGCAGCCCCTGTAATCGAAGGGCTGAGCGGGACATTTGTCTCTCTACGTGGTCATAAAAGAACAATTAACGAGAAAGCATGAAAGAACCAAGCATTGCTCACTCTGACAGATGGAGGAAGTGCTAGATCTATGTGCTCTATTGCTTTGGTGTATCATCTAATGGTTCTGTAGTTGAGAAGTAACACCACTGCATTTGAAGAGGTGATGTGGCGATGTGACGAGCATAGCTCTGTCTTCAATGTGTGTAAAATTCAAGGCTAATCTTAGGCAAATACACAAGAAAACCTTTTAGATTTCTGTAACATCAGGAGAAAGTAAAAAGGTTTCAACTTTCTCATTTCTAATGTGATTTTCCACTGCCTTTGTTGAATTTATTGTGATAGGCAAGGAACAGTGATCTAACAAAGCCAAAAAGTTGTAGATTTTTCGTTCTTTTTTTCTTTTTTATCTCTTTGTTTGCGTCACAATCCACCAAGTTGAACAGAAAAATAGATAAATAGGAATATACATCACACTTTGGTCACCTTTTATTTCTTCTATGATGAAACCAATAACAATAAAACCCCTTGCCCTGCTTAAAGTGTGTGCATGCTCTTTTAGAAGCAATTGCAGTGCAGCCAACAATAAGGGTGGCATCATGTTTCTTTTATATTTAATGTATTTGGAAAAGTGCCCAATTTCTGAAAAAAAATAAGGTTTAAAGTTGACCTATTAAAAAATAGTCCCAATTTGACATGTTATTGTTCATCTAGTAGTTATACTAACTTCACAATAACAAGTGAAGAAATGCCCAATACATTTGAATTTCACAGCATTTCTAGCATTTCAAGTCAAGTCAAGTGGGTTTTTATTGTTATATTATGTATATATGACACACATCAGCCATGACATTAAAACCACTCTCATGTATAGTGAATAACATTGATTATCTGGTTACAATGGCACCTGTCAAGGGGTGGGATACACATATTAGGCAGCAAGTGAACAGTCAGCTCTTGAAGGTGATGTGTTGGAGGCAGGAAAAATGGGCAAGTGTAAGAATTTGAGTCACTTTGACAAGAACCAAACTGTGATGGCTAGACACCCGTGTCAGGTCATCTCCAAAACATCAGGCAGGTCTTGTGGGATATTCCTGGTATGCAGTGGTCAGTACCTACAAAAAGTGCTCCAAGGAGTGACAACCAGTGAACCAGCGAACCAGTGAATCATTAAATCTGGTGTGGTGTGATAGCTAGTCTGCTGAATATGGCAATGCTGGCTTTGCCTTGTGAAGTGCATGACTCCATGTCTCAGAGCTATTTTGATCGCACAAGGGGAACATTCACCGCACCAGGCAAATTTGCATAATGGTTTCCTTCTCCTTAACATTGTTGATCAGACAGGTTTGGTGTTTAAAGTCTGCTTCACATTTTTGCACTGGAGCTTTGAGGATAATGTAGCTACCATGTAATGGGAATCTATGAGCACCCAGTAAGCATTATGCAGGCTGCAGGCCTTAATCATTATTTACTCACCCTGAACTGCATTGAGCTGTAATCTTAGATTGTCTTGTGTATGTGGTTTCTGACACTGAATGACATACATGTATCTATTAAAATGGACAGTTCACACATTTCCCATTCCCATTTAGTTGTATATAGCTGAATGTAAATGTGTGTGTGTGTGTTTCAGAGCAAACCCACCAGCGAATCGGCTGTGAGCAGTACAGGAGATCCCATGCACCACAAACGCTCCAAAATGAAACCTGACGATGAGCCCCCCAGTCCTGGAGCTGTTAGCGTGCAGGTACCGGCACGCACACATACATACGCATAGACATACACACACATAACTATCACCCCTTAAATATGCTCTCATGCATGCATATACCACACATAAATACACACTTTCTTTTATAGATGCAGCTGCAAGGCACTTCACCCACTCCCCACCCACAAACACACAGCCCTCACACACACACACACACACTTATGCACACGCTCACACAGGGAAAGCTTGGAGGCCAATTATGCGAGGCAGTGTAAAACTATTTATTTATGCGTTTGATTCGGTGGCGTGCTGTGGCTCTGCCGCAGATGCGATAAGCACAGCCGATCTGTGCCGCTCGAGTAGGAAATTGTTTTGCTTTTAATCAGATACATGAGCGAATGAAAAAATGAAAGAGAAATTAGGCAACGCATTCCCCAACTCTTCTCCTTCACAGAGCCCGCTGATGCTGACTATCTAGTTCTATAAATAAATACTATAGACCTGGCTCCTTTCCCCTGCATCCTGTTCTTTCTGCTCTTTTCTTGTCCAAGTCATCTCTGAATCAGGCAGTTGTAGTGGTGGTCAGTATATCGTTTATAGAAGCAGGGCACCACACTGACAGTTTAGTTGTTTTTTACCAGTATGGTAATTATTAAAAATATTGGTGTACATGAAACTATTCATTTTTAGTTTTAGCAGTATTGATAGAAACAGTACCAACATTAGGAATTGTCACAGCTTTTGTACTCGTTTTTCTACATTTTGGCTTATTATATCATCAGAATAACCTATATTCTTCTATAATGAGTTACTTGCTCTTCATTTTGACTTATTTTCTGTAGACGTTTTACCTATATTACAAAACATTCTAGCAAACAGTTTGACTTTGATTTACTGAGATTTTTACCTGTTTTATTAAAATAGTTACTTATTTTCTCTGGGGGGTTTTTTGTTGGCCTTTCACCAAAATAAAGATTTATTCACTTGACTTGACTTTGACCTAGAGAGTTTTCTATATTTCACCAAACTTAGATAAAAATAAAAATATTTATTTTTCTCTCTTTTTAGTTTTTGATTTTGTTGAAATAAAGACCAACGCACCTGGAAACAACTGCTGTCGCACTTTCATATACAATCAGAGTTACCTTTGGTGACATATTATTAAAAAACAAATGTGTTTTGCAGGGAAGACAGCACTCAGGAAGCATGCCTTTATGAACTTCATTAATATTATGTTTTTGTTTTTTTAAATGTTATCATATATTATGATGTTGAATTTTATAATTATTATTATTATTGCCCAATAATTGTCAACCCGAATAGTTAACTGATATTGATGTATATCTGATATATAATGTATTGATGTATATATACAGCCCACAATTCTCAGACTATGGTCCAACCTGTCTATATTACTTTACTCATAGTTGTAAATACTGAAGGCCCAGACTGATATATGTAAACACCCTGCAGGCTGCTCCGCATGTTTTAACACGACACTGAAAAATGTTCATACTAATGAAGCAGCTCATAGGAGCAAACAAAGGTTAAATTCCTTAAATGTCTGCCCTCTGAGCCCTCGCATATATATCTGCTTAAATATAAATTAAAGTTTTAATGGCATGTTTCCACTCTGAATCTCAGGACTTTATTGCAGATCATAAGGTGAGGCTGCAACTGCAGACTTTTGCGGTCACTGTGGAGCTGTAGGGCTGACACAGATTTGTGGGTGACAGCTGGTTATTGCTTAACCCTGTTAATCATGTTGAACTTAGGAACTCCACCTCCACCTAAAGACAGTGTTTTTTATTCTCACAGTGCAGTCCTAGATTTTTTTGAGTAGATTGTATCCTATTTCTTTACACTCCCTCCATCCAATGTAACTCCTGCTAGCCTCCAATCTTGCATGTGATCATTAATCTAGAAATGTACACCCATTTCTTCTTCTCTTTAAATAAATCTGATCCTCATTTTTAGAAAGTTTTAATTGTACATATTCATTAAAGTGTCATGTGTCATTACAGATATACACACTGTGTATAAGTGGACAAGTGGACAAACTGCCATCACAATCGACTCTTCCATTTTTGCTATTCCTACTTTTCCTTAAATAACATGGTTTCTATATTTTAATAAGAGTGATGTTGTGCTACAGTCAGGATGTGCTGGACTGTAGATTAGCCATTACATAATAAGGAGAGGGAGTATACTGTATGTGCTAGTTTTATTAGGATCCATAGAAACAACAGCAACCTCTTTTGGTTGCATAAAGAACCATGTTTTTAATAGAGATTTGTAAGTGAGTGTGAAAAATATTTCCTTAATGTAAGATTTTTACTCATTTAAAGGTGACTCTAACATTTAATAGCCTGTTAGAATGTTGGGTTAGCATAGCTGTGTGTCCACAGCAGTTCGCTACTACAAACTGCATTCACTTAGAATAGGATACGACTGGAAACCATTTAAAATGAAATGACCAGACATTCTAACAGATGTCTAAGCAGAGCAGGACGTTACTAAATGTGCATCACTGTTAATGCTACAGCCAGTGATAAACTTAAGTCACAGTTGAGTTTCATTGATTGTGACACTGACTCATTCATGTGTGTTTGTGTGTGTGTGTGTGTGTGTGTGTGTGTGTGTGTGTGTGTACGTGTTTGCTCTTGGTTGTATGCTGATGCAGGATCAGCCTGATGGCATGACGCTGGTGAAGGAAGAGGGAGAGAAGGAAGAAGGGAAGCAGGAGCCGGAGGTGGTGTACGAGACCAACTGCCACTGGGAGAACTGCTGCAGAGAGTTTGACACACAGGAACAACTCGTACATGTGAGAGAACACACAATCACTTATACATTCACAAATATGGACACGTACAAATTGTGTCACTTATACAAACACATGCACACATTTGTGCTCTCGTGCATACATTCACAGACACACACATACATCTTGTATCCCCTTGTATCATGTTTTTTCATGACAGTGACGATATGCATTTGCAAACACTTCCACAAATATGAAATCAAGGCCCTTCTCTGTCATTCTGTCTATCTCGCTCCATTTCTGTTTCACTTCACCTGAAGTGCAGGTTAGGAGCTCAGGCGGGTCAAAGCACGCACACACACACACTACACTTTGCTCCAGACACCCCATTTGTCACAGCCACTTTCCAGGCTGGAGTGGAAAGACACTCACCTCTTCAGACATGAAAGCTCACTGCTAGTGAAACCACACCAGTGTGTGCTGCCTTTAAACTTTCACTTCTCCTCCTACCACACACTCAGTCCACTTTAACCAGCACACACACACACGCACACAGACTTACAAATGCACACTAGTTTGTTTTTGTGTAGTGTTAGGACATGAAGTCACATACATTTAATGACCTAGATGCAGTAATGAAATGTCTATATGTATTTTGAATTAAGTAGAGCTTTACTTGAAGGTTATACTTAGAGACTACATAGGACATACATAACCATTGAATATCATATATATTAAGAAAATCTTGTATTAGCTTGTGTTGTAAACAGAACAAATGCCCATGTCTTGACATTAGAGACCTTAAAACAAAATGATGGGCATTTGTTCTGTTTACAACACTGTTGTGAAGCTGTTATAAAGAACTAAGACAGTTATAAAGAACTAAGACAGAGACCTGTTTAAGAACACATGTAGCAGATAAATATGTTCAAACCTCCAAAAAACTATTCTCCTATTTATCGAATTCACACATAAAACCCCAATAAATATTACCCTTTTTATTCAGATATGAGAGCCCTTCTCTGTAAAAATGATGTGAGGGGTGGTAAATTTCACTCTAAAATTGCTGCCCTGATCTAACATGAATAAAATCATAATAATGTTTCAAAACTATGTTAAATAGTATGTTACTCTTTAAGAAATTGTATTTTCTAATTTAATGTATCACGTTACGTCAATTAAAAGAGTGCATTAGTAGCTTTAAGCTTTAAAAACACACTCTGGCTTATTCTTTGTGCCTAATGCACCTCATCAAATGCTATGGATGTAAATGGTGCCTGTATTGTATAGTGACTCATTTATTTAGTAGAACATCTTATTCATATTTCTGAATATGATATGCATGTGTTAGAAAGTCTGCATGAGCCTTCTTGCAGTCTTACTGATTGCTCTACAAATAATCCTAAACCTAAGCCAGATATTAACCTCAGTCTCTGAAATAGGTTTGCCTTGCCACCTTACAAAGTCATTTGCTTCTGTTTAAATTTTTTTCTTACAAAGTCAGGACATCTTTGTCTTGAAGGTGTACAAAAACAAGTACAGACACACACGCAGGCACACACAGGCACACATCGGATAGAAAGATCTTCCGTTCTTCACGGCTGTCTATCCGCACTCTGACATGGCAATCCGAAGCGGCCATGCTAACCCCTATCTATAATTGATATCCTGAGCTGGGAATGGCCTGCCTCACGCGTTTGAAGGCCCGTGCTCAAAGCTTGAGGATCTTGACAACTTCTTGCCGCTGTTTCTGAGAGAGCAGTGTGTGTGTGTGTGAAGGGGGCAGGGGAGAGGAGTGTGTGTGTGATAAGTGTTTTCTGGGTTCAGGCTAAAGCCTCCCATTCATATATCACATTGAGTTATTTTCTAATCAGCTCAGCTGGAGTTAATACTCCCAGCGTTCTTTATTAACCAGTAGCCATTACTGCCACTGTATCCATTAGAACATCAGCCCAAACAAACTCCAAACAAATCAGCCTTTGATGATCCACAAAGCAATACATCTCCTAATGTTTTCCATCCTGGTTTGCTTCTGTTATTTGATAGGGTGCCCCCTTGATAGGACAGACATGCTAATAAAAACATTTGACTACAATATCCCTCCCTCTGTAATTCAGCAAAGCAATGAATGAGGGATCTTATCTTTTCCTCTTTGGTAATAGGATGAGTTCAGGTTTTGGACCACAATCACAGTCCTCCAGTCCTTCTGGGCTTTGGGGAGGGTTCAGGGAGTTTTCCTTTCAAAAACAAAAAGGAAAAAAAACAACATCCAAGATTCCCACTGTTCTACAGTATCTCCAAATAGGAAATTGAATTGAAACTTAAGAGGTAATCAAAGCTAGGAGTGGTGACACTACTGATTTTCCATTTTGATTGAGGCTAGGGTGTGATTTCTGCAGTGCTGATTGATAAACCATATGGTAAACTGTGGTTTCTGTTGCTTTTATGCATTCCAGGACAGTTAAGAGAAAGATCAAGAGAAATTAATAGAAATGGGAGGCCTTGGGAAAGTAGTAAAAGAGGAAAGATAGTTCCTATCTTACAAATCAATTGCTCATTTCCCCCTACTTTTTAAAGACACAGCTGACAACCTACAGAAACATTTAGAAAGCCTCTTTTTTTCGCATATCAATTACCGATGTGAAATGACAAAAGCAGTCTTTATGAAAACTGATGCTTATTGGCTAAGTATTGGTGTAGGATTTGTGATCCTACGTAATACAAAGTGTCTGTAATATCTGAGTAATTACATATTAATATCCATGCAATAACCACGTGAAGTACCACAATAACCACTAGTGATGTATTCTGTAATAAGTGCATTACAGCAGCACAGCTTGTGTAATTACACATTTGCATCAACTTCAGTTTTGACCCACAAGTGTATCTAAATAACTGTAACAGGAAAAGCAGCAGTTTATATAGATACACTTAACCACACATGTTATTACACATGTATAATCACTGTAATTAAACTATTGGGTAGATAAAATATAAAATGGGACCCTTATTTTAGGTCAATTGTCATAATGGCCTATGTAGCCTTATGCATGCTGCCATGAAGTCTTTGGGAAACTTTGCATACAGGCTTTTTTGTTACCAATACATTCATGACCTTAGTGATTGTAAAAAGAAAATGTCAGGGTTGGACATATCAATATTTGTCTGGTATGAATCCACCCATCTACAGCGATTTGTTTACAGCTCTAACGAATTAGCCTCTGTGACCTCCAGCTCTTAGCAATTAAAACATTAAGCTCTCTTTATTTTGTGTTTTTGAAGCTAGAGCAATTTATGTTTTTTGCTTGAACTTTGATATGCTGCCAACTGTCGCATTGTGAGGTAGTTCACAAATATGTAAAATATGCTAATTACATGATTTTGTTTGTGAGTAGTTTTTTGCTCCTTTTTTTCACACTTGGTCTAATTTTAGATGAAACGTACACACCACCCTGGTAGCATGTGTTTTACTGAAAAAGCCTCCACCACAGTGCCGCTGGTGTGTGTGCGTGTTCGGCGGGTGTGAAACGCTCGTTCTCACCATGACGTGCGGCCGCACTCTTTTATCGACGCCGCTTAAGCACTCTCGGTGCCGTCGATAAGATAACCATCGCATCTCTGCAATTTAGCGCACTTATCTGCCCAACCCAGTCAGCATAAACCAAGCGGGTGTCAATTTTCCCTCATTTAATTCATTATTTCCCCTTTTCCCCCCTCTGCTCACTCTCAATCTCTCTTTCCTTCCTTCCTTCTTCTTACTTTTTTTTTTGGCTTTTCCCCCAAACACTCGGACCCTTATGCTCCAGAACAGGTGCCCCAGGGCCTCTTTCTGTAGGGGCACTCACACAGATAAGAGTCCTTTAAAGACTGCTAGTGTGTGGTGTGCTTTGGAGAGGTGGAGGTAGATGCTTGCAAATGGCAGGTACTCCAATGAAGGAGAGCCGAGGAGGTCCCTCTAGCTCTTAGCCAAGCTTTTGTAGGACCTCTGAAGTGAAAACTCATTTCATCAATATTGTCCATATCAGTGCCTCCTGAGTACTGCCACCACAAAACCTGAAACAATCTTGTGTTTTCATTTTAAGTATTACATATATGTGCATCTGTTCTGTTTCTGTACATTTCATGACAAATTGATTCATAGAAAAGATCCAGAATTACTATTTTTTAAATAAAAAAAAAATTATTAGCTATTTTACATTTCTTTGCACTAAGAATAAAGATTCTTTTCTACTTCAAAGTAGATATTAGGGAGATAAAAAAAAGTTTGATCCAGCAGCAGCGATATATTCCGGTAATATTAGAAGTTACAGGACTGTACTGGCCTGTCCCAAAGTTCACATTTGATGTTTTGTGTTCTCTATGATAAGTATTTAAGTGTCTCTCATTTCTCAAACGTACAAAATGTATAAAACCACACTAAACACTAAAGACAGAGCTAGTACCAGAACCAAGAGTTAAACGCAAACACTTAAACGCTTAAATCTGCCATTAGTGTGGCAAACACACACGTCTACATTCGCCATAGCAAACATGCTTTTCCACAAGGGAGCAGGCTACACAACAAGGCTACATAACACACAAAGCAAGATGACTTTACTACTTACTACTTTTATAAGCGATAGATGAAAAGTATACTCTCAGGTCATTGTTTAGAAACCTGCTGTTCCAGACCAAGGACAGCACTTTAGGTGTTCTTGTATATACCTACAGTACATAACAGTCATTGTATATAACCTACAGTATAAGACAGTAACTGTTTAATGTTTACAGTACCTTCACAGGTATTTTTGAATTGAAGAGAAGGAATGGGACAATGTCAGTGTCCCTTAACTTTTGACCTGCACTTGTTTTGGGAGTTTGCTTGCAGTACTAAAACACCAAGCTTTCCTCCACAGGCTGTGTCTGATGGTGGCGCTGTAGGGTGGTCTGTTTTTGTGCTTGCATGTGTGTATGCCGAGGGTAAGAATAGCCTCTCTAAGCTGCGCTCTGCTCCGCCCTGTGTTGGGGGAGATAAAGGAAACCTGAGGGAGAAGGCAGACCCCTCTCTGGCTGCTGGCAAAGACCCTTTAATTGGTAAAATGCAGATTTTTTTTTGATCAGCCCGAGGATTAGACGCCTTATCGGTCTGGAGTATCTTACACAGAGATGAAAAGGCAGAGCAGAATTACACATGCCAATTCCACCCCACCCGTTCTCTCTTTCTCTCTCTCTCTCTCTCTCTCTCTCTCTCTCTCTCTCTCTCTCTCTCACTTTCTCCATCTCTCGCCCTCTCTTCTTTCATATATGCTCTCTCTCTTTTTCTCTCTCATTCCGTCTTACTTTACTCTTCCCTGATTTCTTTTTTTCAAACCCCCCAACATACGCAACGCTCCAGTGATTGGCGTGAGAAAGGAGTGTATGATTTATTAGTGGGACTTTGATAAAGCTGAACGCTGTTGCGGGTCCCTGGCGCTTTGGGAAATAGCCGTGTAAACAGGCTCTTTTCATGCATGCCTGCATTTTAATGGGGCAGGCCACAGCCCAGTTAAAAAAAAGCCTGATAAGGAGACAATATAGATGGGTTTAAGAGTGGGTAAAGACTCTACAAAAAGACTAAGTAATGAAGGCAGCCCATGCATCTCTGCTCGATTAGCTTTATGTGTATGTGTGTGTGTGTGTGTGTGTGGGTGGGTATGTGTGTGAGGGAGATGAGCTGTGATTTGTTGGTTTAGTGGAGGTATTTTATATGCAGTAAAGTGAATTTTGCAATTTTATCAAACAACACAGCATTGGGGTCAAATTCCAAACAGTAATTTTTAAATGATTAGTAGAAAGTTGTTGAGCAGCTGGGGATATAAACTAGGGTTGCCATGATACATGAATTCTGATTTGATACTGATACCCGAAGTAGTGTCACAGTGCTCAATACCAAATGATACTTTGGCATAAAAAAACACCAACCAATAAAATTCTGAATACCAACACAGTGTTTATTAGATTATTAGATATTTATATATATATATATATATATATATATATATATATATATATATATATATATATATACCCATTCATCCAATACATGTGAAGGGAGACACCCCTTTTTTCAAACTGCACAGAGAGCACAGCCAATTGTGCTCTCTCAGACTCTGGCTACTGATGGCCGAGCTACATGGCTTGGAATTCAAACCCCAACCACAGTGGTAGCACATTGGACTGCTAAGCCACTCTGAGCCTCATATGTATTACTCTTAACACTCATTTAAGACTCCCCTTGTTGTTTGTACTTCTTTTAGTAACTCTAGTAAGTTTCACTAATAAATAATAAATAAATATTACTTGGGCAAGGCTAAAATACCAAAATAATTTATTACATCAAATTAAATTGCAGTGAAATTAGATGATGCATCACTTTATTTCCTAAAGAATTTTAATAAAATTACAATCACAGTACGGTATAGAAAAAGTCCAGCATATGTGTGTATCACCCACACAATTATCTTAGTCTCTATTGAACGAGTGTGTGTTTTAGTCCCAGTTGCTGTTGTTCTCTTGTTGTTGGGTTTTCTCTGTCAGACTGAAGATGAATGCTTCTCTCTTCTGTGCAGGCTTTGCTCCTCAGCACCTGTTAGTTTCTCTCTCTCTCTCTCTCTCTCTCTTTCTCTCTCTCTCTTTTTCTGTCTCTTTACACCGGCACCATCCTTTCAGTAACGAGAGCCATTAGATCTGACCATTAGGGCATTAGTGTCGCTCCCCGTTTAATTCCCTCGCTCTCTTTTCTCGCCTCCTCGCTCATCCGTCTATCAGTGTAGTGAGGTCATGCATCATGGACGACAGCATCAAGCTCATTTGTACAAGCGAGTGTAGCAGCGTTCGGGGACATGCTGGAGTGAGTCTCTCTCGCTCTCTTTTTCTCTCTCTCCCTCTGCACTGTTATTGAACGCGGTTGCCGTTGCAGACAGATCATATGCCACAGGGAGTCCCACTCAGCATGAGGGGCTGAGAAAGCGAGAGAGAGAAACGAGGGAGAAGGAAAAAGTAGACAGAAGTAGTAGAGTGAAAGAAGTGTTTTTTGGACGGCGAGTTCAAACTTCACACAATCCAAACCTGCTGTAACTTTTTACCTTTTTGTTTTGACTGATAGATCAGTAGTTTTAGTGCTTTAGCTAATGCTGAGGATTAGAGCATATATTGCCAACATTATCATTATCATATTCCTCACTGTCATTTTTATTTATACACTTAACACAAATGTAGTTTATTTAGTCCATATAACATCTAACTCATAAGAACTCAGCTACTCTCCACTTTCAAACACTATATTGCATTTAATAGCAGTGTAATTGTTATATTTATAGGATTACATTTATAGAATACATTTATTCCTTACATATTATAACAGCTTCAACATCAAGCTGATGCTCCACTGATGTGTAGTAAGAAGAGTGCCTCTCGTTGCTACTTTGGGCTCAGCAAAGCAGAAACTGCACAATGTAAGTCTGGTGAAATGGGCAGGACAACGCTCGCGAGAACTACAAAACACTGCATAAAATATATATGTTATGTATACTGCATATATTAGTGTAAAATGTTCATATAACATGACCGTAATGCTACAAGCATCCACTCTATTTGTTGTAAAGCCATAAGATAAACTAAGGTAAATGTGGTCCCTGGTACCTCACACTTTTCCAGTGAGCATTTCCAGACAGATCACAGCACTTATACTGATTAGTCTACATTATAGGTCTAAGGACTTTAGCAGTAGATCTGAAACTATATTGTAGAAGCTTTGACATATGAAATGTAACTTTTGTATCTCAAAAATAGAGGACTTATTCTTCTTCTACTTAACTTTCAATGAACATCAGTGTAAAAAGATTTTATTCCCAGTTATTTTGCAGTATCTATTGGAGTTATTCGTTATATACGTTTTGACGCAATGTAAAGAACGACTGCCCAATTAAAATTAGGTTAAAAAGTAAAAGTATACATAAAACATGAAAATTAAGCTGATTAATTTAATATTAAACATAACCTTTTTTCATTTTTCATTTCAGTTTTAGTAAGTGGCTATTTTATTTTCATGGGTTTTTTTTTTTATTATGTGAGAAAAAATATCTGCAAAGTATTTGTTGAAATGCTTTCAAATGAAGGCAAAGTGTGCCAGAACGTTTGTCAAGCAATGAGCAGTTATTCCAGTAAAATACCTCATGCCAGCTTTCCCTCGCCATGTTTATTCAGACTATTTTCTACAGTGAGGAACAGAGAAACTCTGTATAAAAGGAAGTGATGCAGTCATGTGTGAGCAAAAAACAGTTGGGTTTTTTTTCCATTTTGAGCACAATGAAGGTTAATTAAGGTCTGATGTTCTTTGTAGATGTCAGTGAAGTTAAATCTTGAAGGGTCAGAGCTACGACTGCTGTTCTTCTGTGTTATTTGAACCTAATGTAACATAATACTTTCACTTCTCTTTTTCTGAACTTTTCATTGAAAATCTAAATTCACATGTGCTATCGAAAGAACATTTGGGATCCATCCTTTCAAAAGATTTTGTCTCCACTTGTTCCACTGAACTATAATGAGAAACAGTTAATCCAATGAAATTATAGCATGCTATGTGCCGACCAGGGATAACTACGATGTCTGAGAGTCGGTAAAGGTCAGCGGGATTAAAGAGAGGCCCTAGTCAGGACCAGTGTGTGAAAAAAGGGGCCAGGTTTGAATGACAGTCCACCACCTCAGTGTCTACTGATTGATCTGGAGGTGCACTCCCTCTATCACTCACACACTCAGCACACATACACACACACTCCACTGCTGCCCAAACTCTAGGAAAGTTTGGGCAGACGGTATGAAGGTGACAGAGAGGCTGGCGACGCGGGCCGCCTTCATGTCATGAAGAAGAATAGAGGATGAGCTCTCTCCGTCTCTCTACCAGCACCTTTCACTTCTATTTATTCTGAATCTCTCTCTCTCTCTCTCTCTCTCTCTCTCTCTCTCTTTCTCCCTCTCTCCTTTTTGCCTTTTCACTGTCACTCGTCCTTGTCCCTTCACCTACTTTGTATGTGAAGAAAATCAATTCAGATTTTCTCTCTCTCTCTGTCTTTCTTTCTATATCCCCTCTCTCTCTCTCTCTCTCTCTCTCTCTCTCTCTGTCTTTCTTTCTATATCCTCTCTCTCTCTCTGTCTCTCTCTCTCTTTTTCTCTGTCCTTCACTCCCTTTGGGCAGTGTTCCTCCCTTCTGGAGTGTATAATCCAGGTTGTCTCTGATCAGGATATTGCGTCTGTCTGCCTGATTTGAATGGCTTTAGGAAAGGAATGGTACTTTTGAGCTCTGTCCACTGCTGGGTTTGCGTGGATGCCAGATGTTGACCTCATCCCTCCGAGCGCTCTGTGTGAATGTGTGAGTATGTGTGTGTGTGTATGTGTTGGAGAAAAGCATTGAACAGTCAGTTCACTTGCTGCATAATATACTTCACCCCTTGACCAAAAGTTCCATTGTATTGAGAAATCAATGCTTTTCCATTCATCTTTCAGTCTATATACAATGTGCTGACCTTGTATTAAAACAGTTTATTGGCAGAGGCAGAGAATATGTGTGTGTACACATGTGCATAAACCCACACACACAGACAAAGCACAGGTTTTATGTATAAAATGAAAAGACCCCGGCAGAGATGGCATGTTGAGAGAAAGAGAGCAAGTCACTTGATTGCTTAATGCATAAAAAGAAGACAAAAGAGAGAGAAAAGTAAGAGAAAGAGAGAGGGGGGGGTAGAGACAGCAAAAAGTTATGGTGATCTGGCTGTTGTTAAAGCCAGAGGTGACAGTGTAATGTGAATGAGTGTGCGGGATGAATAGTGCTGTTGATAGCAGTGAGCAAAAGTGACTCCAGTTCTTTTGAAAAGGCCTCGACTCATTAGATGCTTTGACTAAACTTTTGATTTCTCACACACACACACACACACACACACACACACACACACACACACACACACACATACATACACACACTTCTTACCCTCCCCCTTTCCTTCCATAAGCCTCAGATTGAAAGTTGCCACGGCAGCACAACTGTCAGTGCTTGTCATGGCAGGGCAGAGGCCTGTAGTGATAGGAGGTGACAGGGTTTTATTTGAAATCCCGTTTAAATTGGACACAGGACCGCAACAAACCATGTTTTACCCCTGCCAGGGAGAGAGAGAGATAGAGAGAGAAGACGTGAACGAGAGAAAGAACTGAAAGATAATGGAAAATTGACATAGATGTGAGGGGAGAGAGTCAAAGTGGAAGAAAGACTGAAAGAATGAAAGAAAGGGGAAATAATGTGCAAAAGCCAAGCAGGCATGGCTTTGTTGACACAGATGGTTTTGTAGTCGAGCTCTAAAGTTTTCGCCTAACTGCCTCACTCACCTCTTCAGTTCAGCCCAAACTAAACAGTCATACTTCTATCAGTCTGCTGCTCCTCTGCCATAGTGAAGACATTCAGCAGTGTTTCTACAGTCAACATTGATGGCTCAAATAGTGGAACCAGCACTGCTGTGCTGGAATTTACCTGTTTTATCAGTTTTAACCAGGCTTGCACATTGCTCCTGATTGCCAAGTTGTAAAGACTTTTGTGAGCACCAAGCTCTCTTGTGGCATAAATGTGCCATTACACCATGTGTTTCACCCAGCTCTGAATTCTCAAAGCTTGGACAGCCAAGAAAACTATTCAGTTAGCTGGTCAGAATAATGATAGGTACTTGGATGGTCAATTATAAATGCCTTGTAGATGCTTACCTGACTTGTATTAAATGCATAATTGAACATAACCCTGCACCTAACCCTAAACTTACCCTTGAATTAACCCTAAATCCTAACCCTAACCCTAATCTAAACCTTAAATCTTACACTAAATCTAACCTAAATAGTTATGGGTAAGGGTAAGGTTAAGATTAGGTGTAGGGTTATATTCAACAGACAATCATTTACATTCAGTTTAGCTGCATTTAATAGGCATTCAGTTAAATGTTAGCTTTACGATGCATCTACAGTGAACCATAAAAGTAAAGTGATACAAAATAATATTTTTTATGTTTTTTTAATATGCTTCAATTTACATATACACATAAGTCAAGTTATTTATTATTAATTATTGTTAAAGATATTTATTGTCACTGTCACACAAAAAACTGTATCTCCTGATGTCCTGATGTCCACTTTTTGATATCATTTAAATCTGGAAGTTGTTCCTCTAATTGTCTTAAAATTTTATGATAAACAGACCAATAGAAATGTTCCAAAATGACTTGGAATACAGTTCTATTCTAGACTTTTTCTTCTCATGTAAAGTTGTCATTTTTTTCATTATTGAAGATTTTATGGTATAATACAACTGAATTGTGATATCGGCGATATACTGTAAATACTAAAGTAAATTCAATGTATCGTTAGTTTTACTAGTGCATGACTGACCGTGCTTTGACCTATCTCTCACACAGCATATCAATAATGACCACATCCATGGGGAGAAGAAGGAGTTTGTGTGTCGCTGGGAAGAGTGCTCTCGAGAGCAGAAGCCCTTTAAGGCCCAGTACATGCTGGTGGTACACATGCGCAGGCACACGGGCGAGAAGCCTCACAAATGCACGGTAAGAAACTGCATTCTAGTACATCTTTCTTCGAAAGAATATCCATGACCAAAACGCATGGAGGAATCACACTGATTTCACAGTGCAACAGCTTTCTAGCACATTTAGAAGTTTGTTAATGCTGTGTTTGCAGTTCGAGGGCTGTTCCAAGGCCTACTCCAGACTGGAGAACCTGAAGACACACTTGCGCTCTCACACAGGAGAGAAGCCCTACGTGTGTGAGCATGAGGGCTGCAACAAGGCTTTCTCCAACGCATCAGACCGTGCCAAACACCAAAACCGGACACACTCAAACGAGGTACACACATACAGCTATGTGCATATGCATAACCGATTCCTGAACCAATTCCTAAACAGGTTCAGGCAGGCATGTAGAGAACAGTCACGGAAAGGAAGGTGCAGTTTAGCCATTAGGCATACTGCTCAGAGGCACTGAGGATTACAATCACTGTCATTTCGTCATATTGCTCATTATACTGTGTAGTATATTTTAGTGCCATATACCATGTGCCTACTTGCAGTTAACAAGTAGTGACTGGTAAAAAACTAATACAGTGTAAGCATGCATAGTACAGTTAATAAAGATATTAACAGCCAGAAATAACTGAAACAGGGCTACAGCCTCTTCTGCATTTGCTCTCAATGTAATCATTGTTGTATGCTTTACTAAGGGAGTTGGTCTGACTGTCTGACTGACCTTCAAACTGCAGTGAAGCTTGACTGGCTGCCATTTCAATCTCTGCAAAAGAAGCATAGCTAAATTAGCATCTTTCACTATCGTTGTGTCTTTCTCAGAAACCCTATGTGTGCAAGATTCCTGGCTGCACCAAGCGCTACACTGATCCCAGCTCTCTGAGGAAACACGTAAAGACTGTCCATGGTCCCGAAGCCCACGTCACTAAGAAGCAACGTGGGGATGTGTACCCCCGACCCCCACCCCAGCCCAGGGAACCCGGAGCTAACGGGCAAGGCCGGTCACCAGGGCAACTGCCCTTAGGAGCGTTTACTGACCAAAGGGAGTATAACCATGCTACCTCAAAACAGGATGAATGTCTGCAGGTGAAGTCAATCAAGACAGAGAAGCCCATGGTAAGCCCCTTTCCACACTTGAAAAAATGAAAAGGTTAAAAAATGCATTCACTTACCTTGACTTGCTTACTTACAATTTTCCTGATAAAAGAATCATGTATCCACACCCAGAAATTAAACTGATACTCACTAATAAAGAACCATGTTAGATCCTTTTCTCTACATTTTCCACTCCAATCACCCTTTAGCCAGATGTTCAGCTGTGTGTGATGTATTTTCCCTTACCCTGTTCCTGCTTGCTCTCATAACTCTCATAACCCTTACTTAACATCTGTATACCTTTGCTCTGCATGGCCTATATAATAACTGAATGTCTCTTTCATCCAATGCTTCACGCATTACTTCCCTCTCTTTCTAAGGACAGTGGGTGATCAGGTGAGATTTGATGAACTTTGACATTTGATGTCCTTGTGAATCTGAGCTGTGTTTTCTTTGCCATTAGTCATTCTGTTCTCACAGACTTCATTAGGTTAAGGATAAGGAAGATCAAGTCATTTGCCTGCAGTGTCTCAGCCATGCTGTGCTGTGTCATAGATGTTCTTCATTCCCAGTTATTGCAGCAACGTTACATTTGGGCACCTGAATGTATTACTGCACTTAACTACACTATGTGGACAAAAGTATTGAGACACCTCCATATTACGCCTACAGAAGCTCTGTATTATAAATCCATAGGCATTGATATTAAGTTGGTCAGCAGAGCGTTGGAGGCTTTTATGCACTATGCATCGCAGCACTTGGAGAGCTCGATGTGTAACTTTAGATAGTTGCTGTGGCTCCTAAACGCTTCTGCTTTTTGGTAATACCACTCACAGCTGATTGTGGAAATATATATAAGTTACAAAATATTAACTAACTGACTTGTTGCAATGGTGGCGTTCATGAGTTCTCTAGAATGACCCATTCTTTCACAAATGTTTCTAAAGGCATGATTACATGGCTAAGTCCTTGAATGTATGCACCTGTGGAAATAAGATAAATGGGAGGTTTGTCCCAATATTTTTGTCACTATAGTTTACCTTCTTACTGGTAAAATATTGAATGTCACAATTGAGCAAAATGCATTGAAATATTGGTAACTGATGCCCATTCTTGTGTAGACATTGTCCACATGCAAAAGGGAAAATAACTCAATTAGGGCCACCCCCCTCCACTCTGAAAAGAGTGTTAGTATTGTTCCCTATTGTCTACACATCTCCATTCTGCTACGGTTCAGCTGAACAGCAGTGTTTTTGTAATAAACCAGGACAGGTAAACCAAAAAAAATGAAATGCAGTGTATAGTAAAATACAAGCAAAAAAAAAAAAAAAAACAAGCAAAAAAACATTAAACATCATCTCCTTGATTCATTCCAAGTGCCATTTCAAATACTGCACTGATTCATCTGTGTACTTTGTCTCATGTTCATTTGATGGAATTGTTCATATCTGGTATGAAACTAGTTTGTGTGTCTGGTGGCAATTGTTACATCTGCTTGCCAACATTTTATTAATTTATTAATTCATGCATTCATTCATTCATTTATTCATTCATTCACTCATGCAAGTCTCTCATGCTCTTGTCTCTCAGGCGTCTCAGCCAAGCCCTGGCGGTCAGTCTTCATGCAGCAGTGACCAGTCCCCCGCCGGCCCCCATCTCGGCCGTGGAGTCCAGCTTACTGTAAGCAGTGTTAGGCTGGTGGGGGAGGCGGTGGTGGTCGAGGACCAGGAGGATGAAGAGGAGGATTATGGAGAGGGAGAAGAGGAGGATGCCCCCATCATGGACTCCACTGTGTCCACTGCTACAGCCACAGCAGCTACCTTAGCCCTACAGGCACGCAGGAGCCTGAGTCGGCCTTTGCGCTGGATGGAGCAGGTTAAGATGGAGAGGCTTAGGCAGGTGAATGGAGGCATTCCTAGGCTGGGACATCTGTCCCCCACACCGCCCCCTAAAGGCCAGGCTCTGCCTGCCCTCACAGGGAAAGGTATGACTTTGTTTTAGGATACACTGAGTAGTTGCAGTGTTTTGTCCAGCAGTACAATGACAGCTGTTATGAATACAACATGCAATTCTTGAAACCTTAGTTCAAACGACTACAGTACATGTTTTTACTGATGTATATAAAGTAGGCAAGCCATTTATCATTTATACTCTCCTCTTTACGTCCTTCTTTGTCACACCTAGGCTCATGTCCTGGCAGAGGTACCTGTGGGGGGGCACCGGTGCCCCAGCCTCCTCCACGTCCCGAGCCGTCCAGCACAGAGCTGACAGTGCTGAGTCTACTGCGGGATCGTCGTGACAGCAGTGGTAGCACCACCAGCTCTGCCTACCTAAGCAGCAGCCGTCGCTCCTCCGGCATCTCACCCTGTTTCTCTAGCCGCCGTTCCAGCCAGGCTTCGCAATCTGAGCACAGTCAGCACAGACGCTTGCACAACCTCAGTGCTACTGACTCCTATGACCCCATTTCCACCGATGCCTCACGCCGTTCTAGTGAGGCGAGCCAATGCGGAGGAGGTGGATTGGTGCCAGGAGGAAGCTGGGGTGGTGGAAGTGGAAGTATGGGAGGAAGTGGAATGGGAGCAAGAGGGGTGCTGAACCTTACCCCAGCACAGCACTATCATCTCAAGGCCAAGTATGCAGCGGCAACTGGGGGACCCCCTCCAACACCCTTGCCTAACATGGAACAGGTGAGCTTGAAGTCCCGTATGACTTTAACTAGGGATGGGCAAGATGCAAGCCAGCTCACACTGCCACCACTGGTCAGACCGCGACGCTGCAGTGATGGTAGTACCAATGGACACAGCAGTCATATAGGAAGGCAAAGGGCATTCTACCCAGGGGAAGGCCCAGGTAATGGTGACAGAAGAGCAAGTGACCCTGTTAGAAGACGAGATCACAGTACCTTCGAGCTGCCCCAGATACAGCGTTTCAGCAGCCTAAATAACATGCACTGCCCGCGTGGAGAAGGTCTGGGCTTAAGTCTTCAGAACTACACTCGCTCACAGGGCAATCTCCAGAGGGGCCTGCTCTCCCCTTGCCCTCCAAGCATCATGGAGCACTCAGCACTTGAAGCTTTGGCCATGGAGCATGATGGGGCTATGTTATTTAGGGATGAAGACATTTTGCCTGATGAACTGGTACAGTATCTTCACGCACAGAACCATGAGATTGCCTGCAGCCAGCAAAATGATTCCTACTCCCATTCTCACAGAAACAATTTTGACCAGGGTCTAGAGGAGGCTCAGAACTTCCATAATATTCCACAACAACAAGAAGAACCAGATGCACATAGTCCTAGCAAAGACGGTATGCCCATCCAGTGGAATGAGGTGAGCTCGGGCAGTGCTGAAGTTTCTCCTCCCCGGCAGCAGCAGAGGTGTGGAAGGTGGCCAAATCAGAGTGGTACAGTAAGCGATCCATTTGGTCGCTTTGGAAATATGGTTGTACAGCAGCTCCCTTCGCACTTCACAGACTTGCATGTCCCTAATCAGGGGGCTGGAGTCCATCATGGGGTTGATCTGACCAATGGGCACAACTGCTCAGATCCACACAGAGAAAGGTTGAAATCAAACCAACAGATGTCTTGCACAATGCGCCCAAGTGTGAAGGTGGAGACTACTCCAGGTAACTGTAGGGACACAAGGAGGAATAGCTCCAGCACACGCAGTCCCGGTCAGCCAGACTTTCTGCAGATTCCCCTTGGCCCTATTCACCCAAGCTGTGTTCAGCAAGCCAACACATCACAAATGAGGTTGCAACAGAACCATGCAAGCACACGTCAAATCAGTGGCAACCTCCCTCACCAGCCCCAGACCGTTACAGCTTGTCAACCTGCCAGTCGAGGCTCTTCTCAACAACAGCAATATTCCACCCAGCAGATCATCAGCAGTCACCAAGCACAGTCCTATCAGCAGCAAAGTTTTAGAAATGGAAACAGCATTAGCTGCTCACTTGCTAATCAAGTCTCGGGACTAAAACTAGAAGTAGAAGACCATCTACAAGCCAACACTTGCTCTTCCATCCAGCAACAGCAGTTCATTGCTGAGTGTTTTAACCCAGGAGAGTCCTCAACTTCAAACTTTAGCGTAGTACAGCAGCCGTATCTAATGGAATCCTTGAAGATAGAAGCTGGGTTATCGGGTGGGCCCTCAGGAGATCTCCTGTCCCCTGGGGCTGACCAGGTCACCAGTACAGTGGAGGGCAGCCCAGGTGGCAGTGTTTTGGATAACGTTGGTCTGGATTTCACTTCCATCTTGGAGGATAACTTTGACCAGGGCAGCATGGTGTCTGAAGTCATCAGTCCCAGTATTCTCCATGGTTTATCACAGACTTCTTCGCGGCTGACAACTCCTCACCTCTCTGCCATGTTCCACAGCTTGCCTCCTGGCACCAACAACATGGCCATTGGAGATATGAGCTCCCTCCTCACCACCCTCGCAGAAGAGAGCAAGTTCCTTGCCATCATGCAGTAGGTTTTGTGACCCCCTAATAGTGAGATTGAAAAGAAGCAAAGACTTTACTAGTGTCATGTAAAGATATGGATAAAGGGGAGAAAATCGTAGTGCTTCACATAAGCAAGAGTAGTTCAAACGGGCTTTTAAATATAGGTCCACTATTTTGTATCAGTCTCACCAATCCTTGAGACAGGGATTGGGGAGGCCATATAAATACAGTAAATATATAAATACATAAAGTCATTCAGTTTCTGGAATTATGAATAATTAAAGGTTCGTTTTATATTGCTTTAAGATGACAGTGGGTGACTTTAATATCATTCCCATCACTCTGATACAGTTTTCTGTGTATTATCGCTGTTTTTGCGTTTTGTCAGTATATGTGCATGTTTGTTTCAAATATACACACTGTCTACTACCGAGTGAACCATATATTACAGAGGCGATTGACAAACTGACCCAACCGCCATCAGATCAAGGCAGGGTCAAATACTACGTCCTACATAACAGGCCCTAGTGTTGCATTTTTTATTATATACACATTTTTATATCAATGTTTTATACATGTCTTACGTTGGTAGTATTAAGATGATTCCACACGTCTTAAAAATTGTATTGTGTTTTGACAAATTCTTCAAATTTAAGTTGCATTGAGTTCAAACATGAGGGACCATTTTGTTACATAAGGGTACTACACAGCAGAGTCCCATAGTGAATAAATGTACTACTTGATTTACCATGACTGTATACATGTATATAGGCTTTTTTTTTTTACATTGTAAGATTTTACAATTTACATCATGCTTACTGTGTTTTAATGACTGGTGCTTTTAACAAGCTGTGCATTTTGTGGCAAAAATTGAAAAAAAAAACCAATATGAGGTTATTTGTAGTTGACCTCAGTATGTTGCTTATTGCACAAAGACTAGAAATTTAAGTATGATGGCCAAAATGTGCCAAAAAGGCATTGGTATTAAATCATTTTACATTTTGCCAAATAGAATTCACTTCCTTTGTGTTTCTTTTTTAAAAAGTGAGTTGTGTATTGTGTTTTGTTACAAAACGTGGTGAACAACGTAAAGTCTTGGCATTACAAATCAATTCTCTGTTTGTATCTGTATTGATCGGTCTATTCCTCTGAATCTTTACATGAAGCAAGTTGAGACAACATGAAGACACGTCATGTTCTTATGCAAAAAGAACTCAAATTTGGCAATTTTGTTAACAGTATTAAGAACAATCTGTACATAACTGCATATGTATAGATTTTTATAAGTCATGCTGTAGCAATTAGGTATTATTTGTTTTGGTATGGTTCTTTGTTTTCTGTTTTGTTCCTTGTGTTTTGTTTGTTTGTTTGTTTGTTTGTTTTAAAGTTGTGTACCAGTGTCATTCTATTGTTTTGAAAGTGTATGATCCATTCCCAGAGGAAAGGACTAGGGGGGGGGTTTGGGCCAAAGGTACGTGCCTTATTAGTGCCTGCCGATATTAAAAGGAACACTGCCAATCTTTTATAAGAAATTCTTACAAAAACGTGTATACTAAATGCGGCAAGAGGCCCACAACTTCACATAAAGTTCAGTGACCATACATGCTTTTAGTACGAATGGGGCATCAAGAAATGTGACATCTGAAAAAAGCTCATATGTTGGAAAGCTGTTTTAGGTTATCACATTTCTGGCCCTTTGTTTTTTGTTTTTTTTATACCTGTAAATACATTTTCCTTTGGTAGAGTATAGAGGAGAGAGTATTGTGAGAAAATGGGCCAAAATGAACATACAAGTAGAAATTTCCATGCCCTGTGTTTAAATCCAAGGGGGTTCAGGGTGTATAAAGTCAGGGTGCATAGCACCCACCGGCGGGGAACATCTGAATGCCCTTTTGTAATAGATCACAACAAATGTTTGTAAGGTTTTAATAAAAAAGAAAAATAATGTACCTGGTCTCTGGGCAGCTTGTCTTTTGTAATGGGATATGTATTCACTGCACTGTGACCCTGCAATGACAAACAAGTGCATGGGGTGGGAAAGGGGGGGTTGTTCCATGCCAAGAGAGTTCCATGCCTTGTTTCAGCACAGGGCACAAATCTGAAGGGCAAAACACAGATCATGAGACAGAGGAAGAGCTGGTACAAGTTTTGTCTCAGCTTCAATATTCTATATCTTAAAATGGGCATGTTAATATCAAATACAAAGTGTTCTGTTGTACTAGGTGGGGTTGGTTGTAACAGTGATCACATTTCTTAAAGAGAAATTAAATTACAAAGAAACGCATTTGTCTTGCAGTGATTTTAAGTTTTCGGTTTCTGCTGTGAGCACTGTAGTTTGTTTACAAGCTTTCTTTTCATATTTTCTCAACCTTAATCTTAAACTCTTGAATCCTAAATCTCAACCTAAATGTTAACTTATTACATGCTATATATTACAAGCATATATGGTTTCTGGTCAACAATTAAAAAAAAAACCTTAAATCAGTTGATCAGCACATCAGAAACTACACACTACGTAGAGAAACGAGAAGCGGGGAGGATAATGCTCGCCAGGACAGCATAACGCTGTGTAACCATACAGTCATATTCATGTAAAATCCTTTTATTACTCTAATGCCTCAGTCCATCGCATATTTCACTTCAGATGCCGGTTTTGTATCTCTCTGCTTGTAAAATGTTTGTAAAAGCTTTTCCTTTAGTGGTAGCTCAAAGCGCAAATTCCACTTCCCTACTGTGGGAGGAGTAAGGCCAGATCTTGCAAAATGCTGCTCTAAACGCCAACCTCTCTGTATGTCTCAGAACTGAACAGGCTGCTTTTCCTACCCTGCCCATAAGACTGATTATATATGTAAATACACTCTGTTTTGATTGGCTACCCGGTATTGAGCCTCATACAAAAAGCAGTCTGGGCTGAAACACTCCTTTACTGTGACTGGTTAGACCAAAACTGCTGTGGACTGATTAAGCAAATACAGTTGTGGTCGATACAATCATACAGTTTACATACAATCATTGTAGGCATTAATAATAATGGCAACATTGATTATTAGAAATAATCAAGAAAATGAAGACAAGAATTTGGTGCACACATTTTCTTTTTTGTGGAGTTTTCTGAACTCGACACAGGGTCAAAATGATATAAGCTGAAGCTGGAGAACTGATACTTACAGAGATGCATTTGGAGTGCTATTATCATGAGATGCTATCTTTAAGTCGTGTCGGAAGTGTCTTTGTTATAAGATCAACACACATGAAGGCAATGTCTTACTTTTTTGATGAGCCCCAATTTTCAGAATTGGGGACGTGTTATTAATAAATTGTTAAAGACACATATTATATCATTTATGTTCATATGTACCCAATATTTGCTTATTTTTCAACACAATCACCGTCCTCCAGGGGCACTGCTGGGGATTCTGGACCCCAAATACTCAATGAATAGTTTTAGGGTCCCTGTCAGTCACAAGCACTTACAATCCCAACTATCACCCCCGTCATCCCCAACATTACTGCCATTACCACAACAGTCTATAATTTCTGTAAGGACTTTCTGTAAGGTAACATGGTAAGGTTTATAATGCCGCAACTATAGAAAAAAAATCAAGACTGACAGGTCATGAGCATGTCAGCTACGAGTGAAGAGTGACATTTTGATGTTTGAAAAAGTGAGTAATATAAGTTTTGTATATTTTTGGCATTTAATTTTTTAAGTGTCATTGACAAAAATAAATCAATATAAAATATTTGTATTCTAGATCAACTCCATCATTACTTTGCAACAATATTTTAACAAATGTATTGCTAATTTTATTTTTCAAAAGTTAAGTTGTAGAGTAACTGCATCTAATCTTGCCAAAAACAAACATGCTGAAATAGCACCGCTGTCCACCGTGGCGAGATTGAGTATAGTAGGTCGAGTTCAGGCCCAGGTGCAAATACACTAGCTAGACAGACAGGAGGATTGGGAGACTTATTGATTGTTTCTTCCTAAATCAAGGGTATTATAATAGAGTTCATCATGCTTTTTTGGACTATCTGACTCTACTGTCCAGATCAGGCTTTCTATTAGATTTTGGAACATTGCTGTGAGCATTTTATTGCATTCTGCAACAAGAGCGTTAGTGAGGTCAGGATGTTGGATGATCACCACCCCAACTCATCCCAAAAGTATAGGCTGGAGCACCATCCATCCTTCCAGAGAACAAAGCTCCACTGCTCCACAGCTCGATGCTGGGGCCTTCGTGCCCCTCTAGCCCACACCTGGCATTCGGCATGGTCCCAATAGGCCCTTTTTTTTTTTATGTGCTCCAGAGAGTCCTATTCTATTGACCGTGCTTCTCTACAGGGACTAGACCAGCCTAATTCAGCCTTATGCATTCATTATAAGGGGTGTCCACAAACATTTAGCTAGACACGGGGTCCTACCGTGTATGTTAAAACTGTGCCCCAAATAAACCACTGTAAGGCAGCAATGGCTGTGGTGTAGCGTTAACCCTGGCTCTCCTAAGAGTTGCCCTGTTCATATTGATGGTTATTTGGTGTCTAACTTTCTCCTTCGTGTGTCTCTTGCCCGCGGGCCACTGCAGTGAACAGTCTTGGGCACTAGAGAGCAGAAACAGCGCGGACTCCGTCTCTCCCGCTCCATCGTTAAACTCCGCTGAGGAAGAAAAACACAGCGGCCACCACTCAGAGAAAATGGCCGACGTGGAGATGGATTTACAAAGCGAGAGGCTGAATAACGGGTAAGAACATCGCCAACACTATCGCTGAGCGGACAGGCACTGCGGGACCGTTCCCCCTTCACTCAGTTAGCTACAGCTTAATGGAGATTATCGGCCTCCACTGGAAACTCGCACAGCTCTGTCCTCGGTCTTCTCGTCTGCTAACGCGAGCAGGCTAGCCTGTTAGCATCGCTACCCAGCTAACCGAGTTAGCGCTAGCCTGTTTAAACGACCTTATGTAGCTAAGTGTCAGTTTAAGCGTGGAGCTACCGCAAGCGACCCGAAAGCGTCTGCTTTATAAGAGCTCTTGCTCTGTAAAGTATAGATAGTATTTGTGAGGTGCTTTATGTAGTTTAAACCCCGGTTATCTGGGCTGTGTGTGTAAGGCACGTTTCCTTGTGAGGTAGCTAGCTAGCTAGCTAAGTAGCTAGCAACCGTAGCACAAACATTAGCCTACCCCGACACACAGCAGCTGTAGCTAGCTGTAACGTTCACTGACTACATAGCTAGCAAGTGCTACTTAACTATCATAACTTCTGCAGATGGCTTTGTTGAAAAGCAGTTAAAGAGGTCCTATAGTGAAGTTAAAGCCCCCTTAATCCTTCGTGGTCTGTGAAATACTGGAGCGGAGCTGGAGACCTTGGCGGCCCAGTGAAACCCTGCCGCTGGGTCCACACGTGTGGAGCAGGTAGACTAAACAAAACCAGCCTGTGCACCAGCAACAGCGAGAGGCTCGATCATTTAGCTCTGGACACGTTGTTTCTTGTGAGGCAAGAAGTGGAGACCCACACCGACCGGCCACCTGACTCGAGACACTCGCACCACACCTATGGACTTTGCAGAGGGATTGTTTTTATAAGGTTCTCTATAAACCATCTGGATTTGATGGGGAGTTAACGGCACTAACACCGACCGGCCACTTCATTAACACCACCTGCTTGCTTCTGCTTAGCTCTGTTTACCATATAGGAGCACTTTGTAGCTCTGTAATTACAGACTGCAGCGAACAGTGAGGACAGCTGAGAGAATCATCGGTGCTTCTCTGCCCTCCATTCAGGACTTGTTCTGCTCAAGAACCAGAAAACGGGCAGAGAAAATCCTTACGGACCCCTGGCACCCTGGGCACAACCTCTTTCAGCTGCTCCCGTCTGGCAGACGCTACAGAACTGTGTCCACTAAGACTGTCAGACTCAAGAACAGTTTTTACCCTCAGGCCATCACCTTCCTCAACAGCTGATCGCCATCATCAGCTATTGGCCATAGATACTACTGATAAACTCATCATGTTCATCCTACAGTTACTGCATTACTGCACCATTACTCATTTCTCACATGTGGACACTGCTGTGGTACACAATATTTCGTCTGTACAGTGTTAAGTACTGCTATTCTGTTAATAACACTGTAAAGCACACTGTATAGAAATGTCCTCGTATAGTCTATGTATACGGTGTATAGCATTGTTCTCTGTATATTGTGTATTGTCTGTAAATTACATGTAGAGTAGCTGTATATTGTTAATACTAGAGAGACACAAACAGCCAGAAACAAATTCATTGTGTGTGAACATACTTAACCAATAAATCTGATTCTGATCTGTTTCTCTGCATACTTTTAGCCTCCTTTTACCCTATTCTTCAAAGTTCAGGGCCACCACAGAGCAGTTCTCAGTACTGCAGTGCTGTTGGAGTTTTTGAACACTTTGTCCACTCTTTTAAACACGCCTAGTTGGTCCACCTTGTAGATGTCAAAGACAGAAGCTCACCTGTTGCTGCACAGATTGTGTTGGTCATCCTCTAGTCCTTCATCAGTGGTCACAGGATGCTGTTGGTTGGATGTTTCTCAGTTCAGCAGTGATGCAGCACTGCTGTGTCTGATCCACTCGTACCAGTGTAATACACACAAAGGCATCACCACCAAGTCAGTGTTCCTGCAGTGCTGAAAATGACCCGCCACCGAAATAACACCTGCTCTGTGGTGGCCCTGAACTTTGAAGAATAGGGTGAAAGAAGGCTGACACAGTATGCAGAGAACAGTGAGTGGACACCAGACAGTGAGTATAGAAACAATGAAGGTGGCCTGTCTGTTTATACAGAAACTTCAGTTGGTAATATTGAGGTGTGAAATGGCGCAAATATAATGCGTCCATTCTTTAAGCCATTTTCATGATACAGATTACAACATTTTGACCCACAAACAATGCACCAGTAGTGCTAAATTTATAAATTATCCAAATCTCAGTGCTGTGGATTTTGAGCATTTCTCACATTGTGCTATGTTGAATACATTGAAACAAGACTAATAGAACTTAGTTACAGCCACAGAATATTGTTCTTTATTTATTAACAATATAGAGACAAACATGTTGTATGCAGTTTATTAGATTAGTGGTATGTCATCATATTGCCCACCCTGTAATGAGGGGACTGCTTGAAGTAATGACTTTGCATGACCTGTGCATTTAATTACATAGATTTATTTGTTAACATAAACAAAGTTTGTATGCATATACTTATTTATACTACTACTTTTGTTTATTGTTTGCATTGACAGGAAAGAAGATTTGGAAAGTCCAGAAAAGAGTGGGAATGAAAATGGCGACATGTCCGAGGAGGATGAGGAAGAGGAGGGCGAGGAGCAGGCTGAGGTGAATGGAGAAAACCGAGACGAAGGCTCTAAACATCACAGCAGCAGCGGTAGCAAACATAAGAAGAAGAAACACAAGCACCGTAGCAAACACAAAAAGCATAAGCATGCTTCTGAAGAGGATAAGGAGCGCAAGCGCAAACACAGACACAAACATAAGAAGCACAGGCGCAAAGAGGCAGCTTCTCCTTCTTTGGGAACTGCCAACAAGAAGGCTGAGGATGTTTCCCCTTCTTCTGAGAACCCAAATGTGGACGACCGGGCTCTGCTGGAGGACCTGGAGAAGCAGCGAGCTCTGATTAAGGCTGAGCTGGACAGTCAACTGATGGAGGGGAAGGTGCAGTCTGGTATGGGTCTTATCTTGCAGGGGTACAACTCCGGTTCTGAGGAGGACGGAGAGGGGCAGAGGGCGCGAAACGGAGAGCAGCGGCAGAAAGGCAGTGGGGGCAAAACACGCTCCCCCAGGGACCAAAGCAGCAAAGGAGGCAGAACCAGACGGGACTCTCCAGAAACCACTAAAGCGAGCGGGAAGCGTCGCAGTCGATCCAGAGACAGATCAGGGAGGGACAGCAAAGCCAGCAGGATGACCAAAACCAGCAAAGAGGTGACCAAGGAGCGCAGCAGATCTAAAGACAAGAAGCGTTCCCGGAGCCGGGACCGATCCAAAGACAGGGGAAGAAAATCCCAGTCACCGTCTAACCGGAGACGTTCTTCTGCAGAAAGAAAGACCGAACAGAAAGGACGCTCTGAGAAGCGCTCCTCCCCTCCGCGAACAGAGGAGAGACGAACGCAGGAGCAGGCAGGCCAGCGGTCAGCATCACGCCGAAGCCGCTCGCGGGATCGAAGATCTCGCTCAAAAGATGCCCATCCTGTCCGGTCAGAGACGGACAAGGAAAAACGGCCGGGGAAGTCCCCTTCAAAAGATGCCTCGTCAGGAAAGGAGAACCGCTCACCACACCACAGGCGGGCATCAAGCCCTCAACGCCGCCGCAGTTCATCTCCCCGTTACAGAGAACGTCTGTCTCATCGACCGCCTTCAGGCTCTACGGAGCGGGGCTCCAAACAGAGTCACTCCCCCTCTAGAAACAGGTCGCCGGTCAGGAGGGCTCGCAGCCGCTCAGTTGAGCGTAGGAGAGACTCACCAGCCAGGTAGGAGCTTTTATTTCGTCTGTAACAAGCATACGGTCATTGGGGTAACTTGAAACGATAATTCCATGTTTTACTCTATAGGTAGGATAGTCTATGTCCTGCAAGTGCAAGGTCTCAGTACAAGTGGGCCGAGGACAGGAAAATGCATAAGTATCAACAAACATCAGTTAGATTATGCTACCAGCATGCACCAAACACATTGAGGCTTCATGTTGCAGCCCTGAGTACACTGCCTTCTTTTCTGTTTTTTTGGTTAATGACACAAGTGTGACAGCTCTATGTTTTTGTTGATCACTCTTGTAACATTTGGCCATTGCATTACTGATTTGCAAAAAGCTGCTGTACTAAAAATTTGATTCCTCTAACAAATCATTACTTTTTTGAAGCATTTTGTGGAATGTCCTGACCAACAACTACAGAACTTTCATATAAGCTTAATGAACCAAGGCATCCTGATTTTGGTCAAAAATATTTCTCATTCCTTTCCCTTTTTCCATAATGTGTTCACTAATGGTAGTTTGTACAGTAACCTATAGCTAACTCGATCTTTTACTTTAGCTGCATGGTTAATGTCTCTTGGCTGCTCTGTCCTGTGGTATTAAGTAGGATCAGGTCTATTTTTAGTTTGATATCGAAGTGGACAGCTGCCACCTGAAACTGGATCTTCCCCTTGCCAGTTTGATTGATGTTACAATATTTTCAGTTGTCCTAGTCTTGCTGACCATTCAAAAGTGAACATTAATGATACAAATGCTTTTTTGTGCCATACATAAAATGAATTTGTCCAACTGTCAAAACCTATACTTATACTACTGTATTAGTGATTTTGGAGTTGCCAAGAGCTTGTTTCTTACATTTTTTGGGTTCAGTATGTTTCATTTTAATTCCTATTTATTTTGCTTCTGGCAGATTTCTGTTGTGTAATATGCAGAAGAGTATTCCCTTCTTTGCTGGACCCTTGTTGTTTCTACTTAATCTTTTGTCATTATCAATCAACTTTGTGAATGGTCAGCCTGTCAGTGAATTGTCAAACGTGAAGAGTAACTCCTGTAATAGTGATCTGCAGTCTTGCAGAATAGTTAGAGCTGACAATTTACTGAGATTTCCATTGCTTCCAGGAAGAGTACTGTCCAATTCAGCTTTTTACTGGGCAGTTACAGTGCAGCGAGTTGCTACAGGTTTTTCCAAGATTTTCTATAATTAAGGGCACCTGCGATGTTGACTGGAAAATTAAATAGCGCCGCTCTTCTCCTGGAAAGTCACATGACTGAAGTTTGGTGTTTTTCCTGACTTATCAGATGTAATTCTACTCATCATTTGAGTTGAAGTTGATATTTTGGAGCAAAATAAACACTAAACACTCACTTTGGGGTCTGTACGTTCTGGGACTATAATAGGACTTCATTCTTTTTCAGGAAGCGCTCTCGTGCAGATGGGATCGGGAGGTCCCATGATTCGAGCCCAGTGAGACGCAGGATCAGTCGCTCACCACTCAGAAGAAGGTCTGTGTCACCACGGCGACAGTCTCGCCCTTCACCTAGAAGACGGAGCCGATCTCCTTTGAGGCGAAGGTGAGGGTGTGAAAGGACAAAACGCAAGAGACTACGCTCATAAAAGCGTTCTATAGTAGGAACAACGTTGGTGATGAGACAAATAAGGGGCACACTGACTGACTGACTGGCTCCTCTGAACTATTTTCCCCCACAGATCCCTTGAGAGGGACCGGTTTGGCCGTGCCAGACCTCGTCGCTCTTTCTCTAGGGACCGTGAGCGCAGGAGGAGGCGAAGCCGAGATGAAGACAAGTTCAAAGGAAGCCTATCGGAGGGCATGAAAGCGGACCAAGACTCCTCCTCAGAGGAAGTGTGAGTAGGAGTTATGAGCGTTGACTATTGAGTGGGATATGTACAAGAATGGATAGACTTTATGTTCTTTATGCAGGGACTGCAAAAATATGCAGCCTGTGAGGTATCTATGTAGTCCATTGTAGTCTAGTACTGAAACCTTGCAGTTACAATAAATCTGTGATTCCTCACTTTTAGATCAAAAGCAGCTAACTAAAAATTTTACTTTTTTTTTCCTCAAATGGCAACTTGACAGAAGGGTTAGTTGTACAGTGTAGTAGATCTGACAGTGTAGACAAAATAGTTAGAGTTTGTGACAAGATTAGAAACAATTGTATGTAATCTCACCACATTCCAGTTTTCTGTTTGGTGAGATTTAAAAACGCTTATTCTGGTGGGTGATTTTGGTGCTTATGGTGTTAATGTTTTCAGGATGGAAGATTTTGATGCAGAAGAGGAGGATGAAGAAGCTCTGATTGAACAGCGACGGCAGCAGAGGCTGGCTATAGTACAGGTAAAACGCTGCCAAAAACATGGAAGAGCATGCCAGGTCTGACCATATATAAAGCAATCAATTTGGGTTTTAAATGTATAGGGATGTTTTCAAAAAAATGTGACAGCTTTTTCTTCACTTAGACACTCTGAGTGAGGTGATTTTATGTTTATTTTTAACAGAAATTAATATCTTTGCCTCTCTCTACCTTGTACTTCAGAGGGGAAGCATTTTCCCTACAAGCCAACATTCCCAATACAGTGCTTTATAGTGCAGTAAGCGAACAATCTTGTGATGTTTATAACCTGCTAGGTTTAGAAAAGCACATTCTAGTTAAATAGCCACAAACATGGTTTAGACTTTTATGGCTCTACCACTGTTCACATGTGCTTTTTAAATCGTTCACATTGCTATTGACTTTACTGGCCTGGGGAGCATTAAGTTACGATCTGAGCCAAATGAACAGCCTTCATGCCAACATGTAAAGAATAGTTCTACACTTAAGGCAAGACAACCAAATTCACATTTTTAAATTTAAATTAATTTTTTAATTTTAACCCATCCATGCAGCAAACACACCCTCCAGGGTAAACGCACGCAATGACTGTGAGCACAAGTGCCCGTAGCGGTGGGCAGCCATTGATGGTGTGCCCGGGGAGCCAAGGGTGAAGGGTCTTACTCAAGCACCCAACAGTGGCAGCTTGCCGAGCCCGTGTGTCGAACCCACAACCCTGTCATCAATAGGCCGGAGCTCTTAACTGCTGAGCCACCACTGCCCGTTTTGCTATAAAGACACTAAATCCCACAAAGTTCATTTTTATGAGATGCTTTGTTACAAGAAGTCAGTTGTAACTCCAGCAATCTCTGTTGAACGCTTGTCCATTATCCTGAATGCTAATGTTCAGTTGTTACTTCTAAATCTCCTAACCTGCTGTTCTCCCTTATCCGTTACTCTTTTTAGAAATACAAGGCAGTAAATGAGGATAGCAACATGGGTTCAATGGCTTCAGAACCCAGCAGTCCTCAGAGCAGCACACGAAGCCGATCACCCTCTCCAGATGATATCTTGGAGCGGGTAGCTGCTGATGTGAAAGAGTACGAGCGTGAGAATGTGAACACGTTTGAGGCCAACATCAAAGCCAAGCACAACCTCATTGCCCAGGAGAAAGAGGGTAGGTGCTGCTTCAGGGGGGCCCCTAACACAGCTTAAAAAAGCTTGTATGGTCTCATAATGATGCAAGGTCAGGTTGTGCAGTGTCTTATCAGATTTGCCATTGGGTGGGTAGGTAGGCTAGAGATAGTTGGTTGTAACAGTCTAAAAGTAAGAGGGAGGGGGCTGATAATTACATTAAAAATTGCACCAGAACAAGTAAATCAGCTACTATTCATAAATCTATAAATATCTGAAGTTGCTTTAAATTGATGTTAGTTTGAGATGAAAACATGCTTTATTATTCTTATGTTTTCCTGCAATCTCAACGTTACATTGCTGTCTTTGCGTTACAATGTCTGTTGGTTACCTTAATAAAAGGATGTTAAAAATATGTGGTATATCAGTGTACATGTGTAAGTAATTTTTTTTTTTCTTTTCTCCTCCCCAGGAGCCAGTACAAAGAAGCCCACTGCCCCTGACATGTTCACGGAGTCAGATGACATGTTTGCTGCAGACTTTGATGTAAGTGTGACAGTTTATTACAAATAAAATTTTTAAATCCCCTTCTTTCTGTCATATGTTTGTATACAAGGTCTTCTTCCTTTTACCCCTTCGATCTGTCTACAGAGTGCCAGGCTCAGGGCTGTGGGCTACGGAAAGGACTTCAAAGAGAACCCAAATCTCAGGGACAACTGGACTGATGCTGAAGGCTACTATCGTAAGTCCATGTACATTGCACAAATCTCTCACTGAGAACAAAATAGCAATACAATAGCAGTGACAACATGTGTAATGGTTGCTAGCTGTTCTGTGTGCAAACCATGCAGATTTATGGGAAGTGTCATTTGTCCCTATTAAATTAGGGATGCTAAAATTTAGTCCACCAAACTTTTCAACGGTCAAAGTGACACATTTGGTTTGCAGCCTTAAGAACAGTTTAAGCAATGTTAGATAAAATAAAATAGACAAGTGGTTTGTAAAACCACTTTTTTAAAGCCAAGTGTCAAGCAAGGATACTATGCTCAACAGCTTTACTACAGGTTGGATAATGCTTGAAAACATTATTTCACCCAATAGACAGTATTTGAATACAATAGTTGAACAATAATGTATAGTAAAGGTTTCATTTTACCACAATCACCCTCAACTTGTGTTTGATGATATTATTGGTCTTGTTTTTTTTATTATTATTATTATTATTATTAATTGCATTTTTGTATTATAATTTTTCTCTAAGAAAATGAAATCGACCCTTAGCTTTTTTTTTTTCCTCTCTTTCTTCTCCAGGTGTAAACATTGGTGAAATGCTGGATAAGCGCTATGACGTCTACGGCTACACAGGGCAGGGTGTCTTCAGCAACGTCATCCGAGCCAGAGACACTGCCCGCGCTGGCCAGGATGTGGCAGTCAAGATCATTCGCAACAATGAGCTAATGTAAGTCCTGATATGTGAATGAACAGAGGTTTATCATAACAGTTTTGTGCATAATATTTTTTTGTTACCATATTAAAAATGTTTGTGTGACCTTCCTACTAACAGGCAGAAGACAGGACTGAAAGAACTGGAGTTTCTGAAGAAGCTCAACGATGCTGATCCTGATGATAAATTCCACTGCTTGCGCCTGTTCAGACATTTCTACCACAAACAGCACTTGTGTTTAGTGTTTGAGCCTCTTAGGTACGAAACTGTGTATACATGCATGCACCTCTATGTTGAGTGCATGTGCATGTTACATTTACTTAATCGTTACATGTACAGATAAATATGTCTCTTTTCTTCTCTTACTCACTCCTCAGTATGAATCTGCGAGAGGTCTTGAAGAAGTATGGGAAAGATGTAGGACTACACATTAAGGCTGTTCGTTCTTATAGCCAGCAGCTGTTTCTGGCCTTGAAGCTTCTAAAGCGCTGCAACATCCTTCATGCTGACATCAAACCCGACAACATACTGGTGAGCTTAAACAGGGCTGCATAAAACCTCTATATGCTGCGTTCAGTTTTATGTTGTAAGATTGTAGTAAAAGAAAGCAGTTTGACCTTGAGTTCATCAAGATGTTTTATCACTGGGAAGGGTTAAATTTTATATGAAACTAAAATACTAAATTTCCCTATGTCTCCTCTGTATGCCTATCAAAGGTGAATGAGTCCAAGACCATCCTCAAACTGTGTGACTTTGGCTCAGCATCTCATGTGGCTGATAATGACATCACACCATACCTGGTCAGCAGGTTTTACAGAGCTCCTGAGATCAGTAAGTTCAGCTTGAAAGAACTCCATACATAAACATGCAATTCATATGTATTTGTGTAGCGCTTTTATATATATATATATATATATATATATATATATATATATATATATATATATATATATATATAAACATTTGTTTATGTACATGTAAATATATGTGGTGTTTATGTTGTTTTGTCATTTTCATTATTTATTTTATACAAAGTATTAAGTGTTATGTATTTCTTCTTTTCTCTGTGCAGTCATTGGAAAGCCATATGATTATGGAATTGATATGTGGTCAGTGGGCTGTACACTTTATGAGCTCTACACCGGAAAGATCTTGTTTCCTGGCTCCTCCAATAACCACATGATCAAACTGGCCATGGATCTAAAGGGCAAGATGCCCAACAAGGTCTGACCTATTTATTAAGGTTTTTGTGTTGGTATTTCTGTGGGGTGTTTAAATGATATCACAGTGATGGTGAATATCTGTGTTATGTACTGTCAGTTTATTCTTTTTTTTGTTTGTTTGTTTTTCAATATCCATCCTTAGATGATCCGGAAAGGCCTGTTCAAAGATCAGCATTTTGACCAGAACTTGAACTTCCTGTACATAGAAGTGGACAAAGTGACTGAAAGGGTTTGTTCATCTAATGCAGTCTATTTGTCTATGACATCCATATCATAACTGACGTGCCAGAACATTTGGGGGGGGGGTTCAATCAATGTTAGTGTAAAAAGATTTTATTCCGAATCATTCAGGACTGTTTCTGTTAGTCTATTTATAATTAAAGTGAAAAAAGTAAGAATGGAGATGTTGTGTATGGTACAGTAATGATCTGGTAGTAATAATGATTAACAGTGTAAGTTGGCCATTCTTTATACAGTCTGAAACTTGACAAATCTCTCTCATGTTCTGTCTTTGTACAGGAGAAAGTGACCGTAATGAGCACTATTAACCCCACAAAGGACCTCCTAGCAGACATGATCGGCGGACAGAGGCTCCCTGAAGAGCAGAGGAAGAAAGTGATGCAGCTGAAAGATCTGATAGACGGCACTCTGATGCTGGACCCAGCCAAGCGCATCAGCATCAATCAGGCCTTGCAGCACCCTTTCATCCAAGAAAAGATCTGACCTTTTGTCACTATTTGATCTCTGATCTTTTTTTTTTTTTTTTTTTTTTTTTTTGACCTTCCACTGGAAGTGTAGTGGTCACACCAGTCCTCCTCCTGGAGATCTGTCACCCTATGAAAGTTTAGTTGCAGTCCAGATCTATCTGTCCTGATCCACTTAAGCTCAGATGGGTATGATTGAGCTTACCTCAGTTAGTTATGTTGGAAAGGAAAGGAACTGAACTGGTGTGGGGAGCTGATCTGCAGGTGTAGGGTTGGTCACTACAGCACTGAAGTCAGAGCTGTGATGCTGGTCCCGGACCGAACCAACAAAGTCCAACTGCAAATGTTTGGAATCATTGAAGACTTATTTTTATTCCATTTTTTTGTTTTGTTTTATGAGCAACTTTTTGTTTCCCCATTTGTTGATTACAAACTGTCCATGATGGGTTTTTATTGTAAATAATCCATACATAATTACATGTGATCATTCACACCGGAATGAGTTGTTTTTTCTGCGGCTGTTGTTAGGTTTGGACTTTGCATCTTATTTAACTTCAAATATGGTTGGCGTTTGACGGGGACCTGTCAGCAGGAACAGCAAAGTCAGGCATTAAAATGGTAAGACAATTGATTAATGCCAAACAGCTCGATAAATCCCCTGCATTGTAATGTGGTCCTGTGGGTTTACTGTGAATACAGTCCAGATTTATAGTCCTTTAGTGGCGAACGAAACTACATGCTTTGGAACGTTTATACCACAGTTTTACCTGACTAAATGCTCCAAGCACATACCTCAAAGCACGCTGTTCATGCTAGTTAGACATCACTAGCGTAATTCATTTGGTCAGCCAGTTAGAAAGCCCATCATCTTATTTCTCTGTGATATGGTAATGGATTAGCTTCTTCAGGAAGGCTTAAAAACAGAAGTGTTAGAAGCTCCTAAATCTCTTTTGTCCTCGCTCAGCAATGCTCTTGTCTTTTGGTACCTCTGAAACTTTTCAGATTTGAGAGTTGTGCATAGGGGGGGGGATCTCATGCTTCTCATGCTGGTGTCCTCAAAAGCAAGGTCTGTTTTACTTGGCTTTTTTGTCTTCTTGAATTGCAATCTGAACTAAACCTCAAAGGCGAGGCACTACTTGGATTAGCAAAATTTCCAATCGACCAACATTTATTGTGCTCATCTAGCACCCTTGACTGAGGTAATTTCCTAATTGCCATGATCCTCATGCTAGGTCAAGTGTGAAGGAATACAGAAAACGCAAACTGCAGGGCATGAGTTTTCTGGGACTAACCACTGACCTTTAGCTTCCTATAGTAGTCTTAGGAGGTACTTCAAAAAATAAGTACCTTGAGCTGTAGTCCAGGATAAAATTAAGGATAGTGTCTACTGGACAGTCTTCAGTTTTGGCCTCAAAGTAGCATACTTTGTGACAACCCCATCCTGTATTTTCTTCATTGCTCTAACACACTTGAGACATGTATGTTTTAGTAAAGAAACCACTAAAATGTGTTGGTTTACAAGAGAACGAATGGGGGGGTGGGTCTAAATGTTTCAGCACATGTTCTTCCTTTCCACTCCTTTCATACCAGCAAATAAGACCCACAGTAATAATTACCATCAAAGCCATTATGGATGGATCAATGCTGTTCCTCCAGCTGTTGACTGATGCACCTGTATAGCTCAATAGACCATAGTGGTTTACGTCATTGACCAGGTAGTTGATCTTTGTGTGTTCTTTTGTTTTATTCCGGAGTCTTGGACCTGCATCCACCCTGTGCAGGTAGAATTATTCTGAGTAGGATTTCACTTAATAATTAAAAAAAATTCCAGCTAAACTGTCCCTTATGTTCTACAGGTCAGTCTTGACTTTTGTCTTGTCTGGTGAATGGATAAGTTCTGTAGGAAAGGCTCCCTGGTGGACGAGAGCAAAAGGAGGCCCAAAGTTCTAAAGTTAGCCCATTTTAAAGTGCCTCCCTTTGAGTCTGGACAGGAAGAGTCTTTGACATTGGCCCTGACATTCATTTCATGTTGTAAATATTTCTTGGTTTTGTTATGCAAAAAGTCAATGTTAGTTGTTTTGGGGTTTTTTTTCTTACAGGAGAATAAACATTTTAGAAAAATGCTAAACTCACAAGATTGGGTTGTAAAGACAAACATACAAAATACAGCACCTTGAGTGTATCATGACTTTTATTAATAAAATGTTTCATATCTTTGAATTATTCTTGTTCTATAAAATGTGCAGATTTTACTACAAGTTCCTCCAAAAAGGATGGAGATCTTCTCTACTGATCTCTTATCAAACAGAATAATGGAGCTGTAAAGTCTTCATTTGCCCAAAGAAGCAAAGTCAACACCTCCTTGGACAGCAAGACCCCAAAGTAACATCTGAATACAACGGTAACAACAGATCACCTATATGCATTTCTTAGACCATTTGTTCTCAGTTCTGGTCCTGGGGTCCTACTGACCTGCACAGTTAAGCATCTCCCCTGCTCCCAATGCGCCTCATGAGTAGAGTTGTTGGTATACCATGGTATGAAAATCAACCAGTATGATACCGTGTGTGTTTGCTTAAGTCCAGTGTTTGGGGTGGGCCTGGGATGCAAATGAATGAAGAATTTTTCCTTCTGTAAATTTGTCATTTTGGAGATTTAAAATGGCAGATCGTTCTTGAGACAAGGCAGAACATGCAGGACAGTGGTACTACAGAAGTGAGAGTACTATATTAATTATGATCTTTCACCAAAACATTGATTTTTATGTTAAATGGAAGAATAAGTAGGTTTGTTTGGTCAGTTGTGCTCCAGGACAGGAGTTGTTCATATTCTCAGGTGTGGTGAGTAGCAAGACACTAGAGGGCAGCACTTGCATATGTAACTGAATTGTAGTAAGACTTAGTCAGAGCAACTGACTCATGAAAACAAGTGAGGAGGTGGATGGTTTACCAGATCATTTAAGATTGTTTTTTTTACCAGGAGCAGAACTCAGATATCTCAGATAACGTAAAAATGTCCATTTCAGTGGTCCATGTCCATTTCCCCCTAGAGTCCATTTGTTTGGTGTGTTTTTTTATTTTATTTTTTTTTTTTTTTTTTTTACCAAAACCCAAAATACACACAAAATAATTTTATAACTTTGTTAAATGGTATGTTTTGATACTTATGCATTATTTGCATTGTTTTGCTTCGAGCTATATAAAAAAGAAAGAAGCTTGAACATGTAGTCTTTCAAGACCTGAGTCGTTAAGTGCAAAATCTTTCAGTCCCGTAGGGAGAAGGGTATGGTGCATTTTTGTTTAACAGGCCTCAGGTTTTTTTGCTTTGTAAAATCCAAATCCAATCCAATACCATGGATGTGTTCTAGTGCTATAAGCGTTTTATTTATGTGTCAACAGGAAGTAAGAGATGGCAAGATGTTTGAGAGTAACTTCTTGTTAATGAAATAGGCAGGGGATTCCCCACAGTCAGGCATGCTAAACCATTTTTGCCTATGCGGTATCAGTTTCTGCTCACGATGTCCAAAAATAATTTGGTGTCAGTCTGTTTTCTTAATATTGTTTTCTCTCATTACCTCAAGCTGTCTTCGTGTTTATCTTCATATACAGACACCAAACCAAGCACCAGCTAGCCCAGTCCTATGTGTATTAAAAAATAAAGCTTTTGTCCTGTAACAGTGTTAAATATCTCGATTGGTTAACTGGGAGACCATGTTGTGTCTAGAAGTTCTGCAGGCCACATGTTCTACCCTCAGTAGCAGCTGTAACACCATATGTGTGTTTAAACAGTTATGTTTCTGCCTGGAGAAGGGAGGTGTAGTCACAGATGAGTAGCCTGTTAGCGAGGCGTTCTGCCCTCATTAAGCCTAATGTGTTTCCTGCTGAGTAGAAAATGATGGCCCTCTTATTGTTCACTTGCACTGCTTGTTTTGTGATGGATGAAGGAGTACAAAATATTTCATTTTTGTGTTTACTCCTCATTTTGCAGAAATGTTGTGAATTTGATCAGTTTTGCTTATTTTCATGGGTCTGATGTAATAACTTGCTATAAATCTAGTTTATGCAACTTTACCCCAAATATATTTCTTTTGTTTTGTACTGGAGCAATGAACCTAATGTAGCAAACAAGCATAGGAAGTAATGGACCGTCAATTACAATTATGCACCGTTTTTACTCTTTTGCCCATTAACTTATTTATAGATGCACTGTGCATAAGCACTACGGGGGATATTGAGTAATAGGCCACAAAACTAAAGTAGCTGAAGCTTTAAAGCCCCTTTCTAGTCAAGATGGTGGAGATTGATGGTGATCAAGCTGCCGCTAAACTAAAAATGATGCTCCATGCTCAGTGGGTGGTCCCTTTTCCATATGCTGTGAAACAAGAGCATCAGGAGGATGCAGGAACAGGAGTTGTCGTCACTATTAACTTTTAACAAACACAATAACAAAAGTTTATGACGATGAACACAAACCACGTTATGGATTCCTGCTATGTCCATGTTCATTTCCTCCAAAATCGAATTAGGACCTTTTAACTCTGAAACCAGCACTTGTGATGCAGTGAGTGGTATTTGGTAACCAGGTTTTCTTGTGTACTCATTAAAATCATTGGTCTGCCAGATGTTATCTTAAACACACTGATTCTTTCTTTTTAGAGAAGGCTTTTCCTGAGGGTTTGATGACCTTGATCGTCATATGCCAGTACATACTTGAATCCAAGTATGGTGCTTGAAAATAACTGTCAGATCACACTGTTGCTGTTGTACAATCGGATGTGATTTAGAAAGTTTCTGTGACGACTAAGAAAGCTGGGCTAAGTAGGCTATAATGATGGCCAGGTCAAGTTGGCTTGTATGTAATCTTTAAACTGGCCTGGCTCTGCTCAAATGTTTTTGAATGAGAAGTCATGTTTATACTGATCTAGGCTCAGTTTCCAGAAGCCTTTGTGGCATTAAGATAATCTTAACTGTTAACATTCCCAATTGTCTTTTGAAAAAGCCAGTCCTGAATAACACTGAAGACTGTGGCTCATTATTCATTACGAGAAAGCTGAGTCAAGTCTCTTTCCTTTATTTAAGTGTACATCACCTAGTCCAGTTGCTGGCAGTAGAGTGTCTGTAGACTGGATAGTTAAGGTGTCTATATTTACAGAAGGCAGCTGTGTGTCTGCCTCTGCCTGCTGGTGTGAGCAGCTTTGTTAATGTGTCTTAGGTGAGAGTATAATACAGTGATAGCTGGAAATTATTTGGTGCTATCAAAGAAGGGGCCCTTGGATTGGGACCAGTGTGATGTTACTTCAGGCTTGTCTCTTGGTATCCAAAGACGTGTCATGCAATGGGGAAAAGCCAGAGATATTGAAGTGGTTAGTGGGGATTTATGTCTGCGGTTGGCAGTTTTGTCAGCATTCATAAATTTCCCTTTTTTCAGCAGTTGTATGCAATTGGTTCCACAGCAGGAGGAGGATGCATACACTCTGGTTGTGTGAGTGAAAATCCAAACAGCAATGCACAGAGTACTGAAGTGCCCAGAAACAGAGGCCATGCAGTCCAGTCCAGATGTCTTCAGAGTTAACAAAGGTAAATTAGTTCTCTGATATAAATAACATGATTTTTCACCCTTTGGAGTGAAATGAGTAAAATATCTCTGCTTTTATATTGTTTCTGTCATGCAAAAACCCTTTATCTCCAATTTTTCACTTTCTGGCATGGTGTGAACCTGTGAATTCCGTGATGAATTGACCAGTATAAATGCTCCAAAATTACTAGGGGGGTGGTTTTACATTGACTTCCATTGACAGTGAAGCAGTTTTTCCTTGCAGTATGGTCCAGTATCTTGAATATCCTCTTAGCAGAGTGACATTATCTGTAGAGGAAGATATTTAATTATACTGCCCTCTCTCCTCTCACAACTTGAGATTGGCAATGACATGCCATTGTTTTTTTTCTGGGTCAGTACAATACAGGACTGGCAACAGAACTTCCTTTAAGAGAGAATTGAATAACTGTCCATGGCAAATCTGCAGACAAGGCAAATGTCAGTGGTTTTAAAAGAAAGTATGCTGTGAGTGTTTTTTTGTGTTTTGAGCTGATGCTCTTATCCAGAGCGACTTACAAGGTTAGGTGGGTCAGTGTAGTGTTAGGAGTCTTGCCCAAGGACTCTTATTGGTGTAGCGCAGCATAGTCACCCAGACCGGGAATTGAACCCCAGTCTCCCACATGGTGTGGTAGCTCAGTGGCAGGTAGTGGTGTTATCTGTTGTGCCACACCAACCACCAGAGATGGGATACAGTTGAAGCCAGAAGTTTACATACACTATATAAAAAGACATATTTGCAATTTCTTCACTGTCTGACATGAATTTAGAATAACCTTTCCCATTTTAGGTCAATTAGGATTACCAAAATTATTTAAACTTGCTAAATGACAGAATAATGAGAGGATATATATAACTTTCTTCAAAGTCAAAAGTTAATACATTTCATTAGTATCTGGTACAATTGTCCTTAAACTGTATGACTTTGGTCAAACGTTTTGGATACCCTCCACAAGCTTCTCACAATAGTTGGCAGGAATTTTGGCCCATTCCTCCTGACAGAACTGGTGTAACTGAGCCATGTTTGTAGGTCGCCTTGATCGCACATGTTTTTTTTAGATTTGCCCATACATTTTAAATAGGATTGAGATCAGGGCTTTGTGATGGCCACGCCAAAACATTGACTTTGTCCTTAAGCCAATTTGTAACCAGTTTGGCAGTGTGTTTCGGGTCATTTTCCATTTGGAAGACACATTTGCGCCCAAGCTTTAACTTCCTGGCCGATGTTTTGAGATGTTGCTTCAGGATTTCCACACAATGTTCTTTCCTCATGATGCCATCTATTTTGGCCAGTCCCTCCTGCGGCAAAACAACCCCACAACATGATGCTACCACCCCCCGTGTTTTACAGTTGGGATGGTGTTCTCAGGCTTGCAAGCTTCCCCCTTTTTCCTCCAAACATAACGAAGGTCTTTGTCCCTGTGGGCATTTGCAAACATTAATCTGTCTCTTTATGTTTCTTTTGGAGTAATGGCAGAGTGACCTGGCAGCCCATGTCGATACAGTACTCATTTCACTGTGGATAATGACACAATCTCACCGACTTCAGACAGCATCTTCACAAGGTCTTTAGCTTTTGTTCTTGGGTTGATTTGGGCACATTTCTGACCAAAGCACGTTCATCTCTGGGACACAGAATCTGTCTCCTTCCTGAGCCGTATGATGGCTGGACATTTCCCATCTTGTTTGTAGTTGAGTATAATTGTTTGTACAAATGAGGCATCTTGAAATTGTACCCAAAGATGAGCCAGACTTGTGCAAGTCCACAATTCTCTTTCTGATATCTTGGCTGACTTTCCCATGATGTTGCACAAAGAAGTAGTGTGTTTCAGGTGTGCCTTAAAATGCATCCACAGGTGCGTCTCTAAGTAACTCAGATGTTGCCAGTAAACCTATCAGAAGCTTCCAAAGACATGACATCATCAAATGGGCTGTCCCAAATTGTTTAAAGGCATAATAATCTTAGTGTATTTAAGCTTGAATTGTCTCTCTCATTATTCTGCCTTTTAGCAAATATTAAAAAAATGGTAATCCTAATTGACCTAAAATGGGAAAAGTTTGTTCAAAATTCACGTCAGTGAGAGAAATGTGTCCTTTTATATAGTGTATGTAACTTCTGGTTTCAACTGTATGTATGACATGGAAAAGCAAGCAAGACAGGAATATGTGAACTCAAGGTGAAGTAAAGGTTAGTTAGCTGGTGCAAAAAGGGGGAAATGAGAATACATTTAAAAGTTAAAAGAATTTTCTTAAACTTTAGGGAAGGTGAGTAATACATAAGGCTGGTGGGATTTCAGAAAAATGAGTAACTTAAATGTTTCTCTGGAACGGGGCAGAAAATTGCCTGGTCAGAGGGGGTGGGTGAGTGAGGTTTATCCCTGCTATTTGTCTCGGTCTTATTTGCAGTGGACAGATATGAGCCGTTGTTTTATCATTATGTATTCCATTAGACGAGTGCCCACTCTGCTCGGTAAATCACCAGCTCCCACATCCTTGTTCCTCATGACTTCCTGTGTACTGGCGCAACACTTGCATAGCTCTGCTTGTACTTCCTCTTAATGATGGGCTAATTATAACCTCTACTATAGCTAATGTCATTCCTCCAGGTCCTGGTGCAACATACCAAAGTTAGATGAGGCTATGTTGACATGATTGTCACATGATTTCCACAGATTTTGTTAGGTGCTTTTTGTTGCTGACAGTCTCCCATTTTCTGCTCATGACTAGACCTTAAAACATGTCTAATATCCCCTCCTCAGATAAAGCTTTAAGTAGAACCTTTGGTGTGCACCACATGCTGTTGTGCTTCACATGTGCATATTTAGACTATTACTCCCTGTTGAGTACACTCAAAGATAAAATTACATTAAGTGGTGAACCTTGCACACCCCATCTTGACTTCTAGACTAATAATCTACCCATGATTTTGGAAAAAACAGTGAATGATCAGGTGTCCCAGTGTATTTGTCCATATAGTGTATTCTAGTGTATCTATTGTCTGTAAAGTTACCTTCACTGCCATTAATTGGTATGTACAATTAGAGCAACTGCGTCAGCTCACACACCTGACACACACCTCCCCATTATCCACTGACCTACACAAAGGTCTTAGTCTTTAATTATAGCGACGGTAGCCTACTGGTCGAAGCTGTGTTTTCAGCATCTGTTCAGGACCTCTGAACCACACAGCTTGGTGTTAGCCACCTTCACACCCTTTACAGCTCATGGGTTAACTCATCACCACATTTGAGCCCAACTCTCCCTACCAGAAAAAACGATACATTTGCAACCATTTCACCTGCGGGTAAATAAATAGTTAATACTATTTATTTTTGTTTGAATAAGAATGGTAAGAGCATGTAGAGGTGGTGCCTTGTAAAGGATGCAAAAAGTATGGTATGTGTTATAAATTCGAGACAAATGTCCTTCCCTGAAAGACCACAACTTTATGTCAAAACTGTTAACAGTTAGACCTGTAGAGCTCCAAAATAAGCAATAATAATCCTTACTTTGTGTTTAACACCCCTTCATAAATAATGTTAAAAACCAAAACAAAATCAGTTGGTGAGCTAACTAAGCTAGTGTTTCTTAACTGGAATATTGACTATACATGCTTGTTCTAAAAACAGTACGTCCAAAAGTAATTTATGAAGATTTGATCAATTAAATTTAGAGTGACCATATTTTGGTTTTCAAAAAAGAGGCCACGGGTGTCCGCCAGGGTTAGGATGCTTTGGTTGGAGGGCTTCAAGTAGGCCTAATTGTAATACTGTGTATGTGTGAGGGTAGGAGGGAGTTAAATATATTTCTAAAATCATGCTATTGTATTAAGTAACATAATAAATAAACTTATTATTAATTATATCTGATGGTATTATATAAATTATAATGATGTAGAATTATTATAAATTAATGTACCTATTTGAAACCAAAAGCAACTACTTAAAGGCTGACCTTTTTAACTGACTATGCCCAACACGCACTGCTACAGTAATATACATGCACAAATTTCTGTGCCATTTGCATCCAGAAGTGTTGCAAATGCACCCCTGCAACATTTCAGTGGTGACTAACTGAAGCAGAAGCCCCTTCATTTTGTCTGTTTAAAACAAGCTTGCATTATCCAATAATTTCAAGATATTGCAGGCAACTGTGTTTATTCAATGTATTTTTCATGAAAACTAAATGAACAGTATGGACAATTTCAACAAAAGAGTCTAAAACTGGAGAAACAGTGATTTAGGCTTAGCTAAGGCTGTTTCATCGAAGTTTTCCCAGTTGCCCATATGCATTAAGTTGTTTTATGACCGAGCTCTGCGCCACACCCAGCTGTCTCAGGTGTATTTCACAAGAATATTAGAAGACCCATCCCATCTCCATAGCTCCGCCAGCTCAGGGTGGCCTGTTGTGATGAGTTGCCTGCTCTGTTTGTCTCCAAGTCTGCAGACACAGAATGGCAGGATCATAAAACATGGAGTCCAGCTGCTTCTAAACATGAACCGCAGTCCATTACAGTCCGTTAAAAACCCTCTGCCCCTTTTGCTCCCATTGATTCACTGTCGTTCTCGTCCTTTCCCCTTCACCAGCCTGTGTGTGTGTGAATCTGGGAGGGTGGAGAGATGCAGAATTACGACCTCTTTGACTTCCCTTGTGAAGGCGATGGCCTGGGCCGGAATGAGTCGGTGGAAAGCTGCAGATGTTCTTTGTTCTCTGACAGATGCTTCCATTCTTTTGCATCCCCTATCTTTCTGTTTGCCTGTCTGAGAGGAAGGGTTTATGGTGTTTCAGGAGGGTGCAGGAGATGGGAGACAATGAAGGGAGAATGAAAGAGCATGCCTTAAGCATATGGTCTTCTCTCTCCAAGCCACAAATTATACCCCTACTGGACACAGGGTCAGATAACATAGTAGTCTGAGTTTCCAATTGTGCTTGTTTGAGAAGAAAGTAGAAGACCTGTCTGGTTAAAGATGCAATTCACAGTCTGCTGTATGTCTGGTGTGGTAACTTTTGCTTTTACTGAGGAGTGGTACAGTGTGATAGTGTTGTACAGAGAGATAGTGATGTTGTATGGAGTATAACAGTGAGCAAGTTAGATGATGGGCCCCCATAAGCAAAAGCTAAAGCTAACGCACCCAGTAACAGAAATCTGAAGGGTTCATGAAGAATGGTGAGAAAAAGGAGAAAAACGCAGGATATTGCAATCTAATTCTGTCTCTCTTAACTAGTTGAGTCTATCTACAGGCTTATAGGAGTCATAAAGGAGCTTTAAACCTTATGAAAGCAGAATTCTCTGGGCTCTGTTAAACTTCCTATAGTAGCAGGTCCTTAAGTTGTTCAGGGGAAGAGTTTAAAAGTAGAAGCACTGCTAAAAATTGAAGGAAGAGAATGCATTAAACATGATGGAAACAAGAAGCAAAAGGTGGGTTTGTTGTTGGAGACCATTTAATTAACTTTTAATTAAATTTACTTTTTAATTAAAAACTTAAAATCATCAGCAGCTTTGTTTGTGTTCATAAAATTGTTCTGCTTAAAGGAACAGTCTTATCCAGAGCGACTCTTATTGGTGTAGAGCAGCATAGTCACCCAGACCTGGAATTGAACCCCAGTCTCCCACATTGGAAGGTAATTTTAAAAGGGTTTTCTATTGTGGGGCACCTACTCAGTATCATTACACTATCACACCATATTGGGTGTTAATAACTTACTGCTGATCACATGAATGGCTGGTCATTACAATGGAACAGGAAGTGGCCTTCAGAAGAAAATGAGGATATATCTACAGTTTCTGAATAGTCATGAAGCTTTACTTCTCAGAATTATGGGACATTCCACAACTCGTGTATTTTTTCACATTTGTACAGATGTAGTAAAGTTCTTCTGCTTAGTCATTTACTGTTAATGTTCATGTACTTGGTTTAATTTTATGGTTCTCAGAAATGATACCTTAAAGAGGAGCTGTGCAGCTTTGAAAAGTCCATGAGACAGAACTAGAAAAGGAAAAAGCCTGTCTTTGCTAATTCTGCAGTTTCTCTGAGAATACAGTGATCCTTTGCCAAACTTGAACATTTCATTAAGAGGTGACAAAGGACACTGGCCTTTTTTCATTTACACTGAGGTTTACAACATCACTACTGATGTTGTTTTAATTGCCTTGGGCTTGTCTGAAACACTTGCTGACGGTGCATAACACACCCACACCGTTTCTGTGGTAACACTGGTCATCATGAGTCATTAACACTTGAGCATGAGTCAACTTTCGGAGACCGATGCTTTCAGGTCAGTGTCAGTGTACGTAATGGCTATTTATATATATATATGTGTATGTGTGTGTGTGTGTGTGTGTGTGTGTGTGTGTGTGTGTGTGTGTGTGTGTGTGTTCATGTGCTCCAAAACACAGCCAGACTGTGAAATGCTCCATTTTCCAAAAATGCCCAGGCACAAAGATGACCTGACAATAAATTTAGACTACAGAAAATGGAGGACTGTGTAAAGGATATAAAACTCTGGATGTCACATAACTTCCTTCTCCTCAACAGTGACAAAACCGAGGTTCTCCTTTTAGGTCTAAAAGACTCTAGAAATAAACCATCAGACTTAATGTTAGACTTGGCCGATGCTTCCATCATTCCTGGTTTAGCAGCTAAAAATCTTGCCGTCATATTCGACTCAGATTTATCAGTTGAGCAACATATAGCTAATATTAGTAGGACAGCCTTTATGCAGCTTAGGAACATCTCCAAACTAAGAAACGCCTTATCACTACAAGACGCAGAAAAGCTAGTACATGCTTTTATTACCTCAAGGCTAGATTATTGTAACGTCAGGTTGTTCCAGCAGGAACCTCAATAAACTTCAGCTGGTGCAAAATGCTGCAGCCAGGGTCCTTACTAAAACTAGAAAATTTGACCATATCAGTCCAGTTCTATCAGCACTTCATTGGCTCCCAGTTAAATTCCGTATTGAATACAAAATTCTTCTATTAACATATAAGGCCCTACATGGCCTCGCTCCTGAGTACCTGCAGGATCTTATTGTATATTACGAACCATCAAGACTACTTAGATCTCAGGGTGCTGGATTCTTACTCGTTCCCAAAATTCAGAAAACCTCAGCAGGGGGAAGAGCCTTTTCTTATAAAGCCCCCCAACTCTGGAATAACCTTCCAGATAATGTTCGGGACTCAGACACAGTCTCAATCTTTAAATCTAAGCTGAAAACTTATATGTTTAGTTTAGCTTTTGGTAATTAATGTTTCTTAGATAAGGGCTGCAGGTCCAGGGGTTCGCGGACCCAGGGAATTGTAGTACACAGATGCTGGAGCTGTCGTCTCGCTGCTTACACGCGATCACTCAGGTTTGTTGACGGTGGAGCAGATAGATGCTGGTGTTCTCAGGGTGCGCCCGTGTCAGTGTTACCTTCTGGCTCTCTCCTTTTAATTATGCTGTGATAATCAGACCTGCCGGAGTCGTCAGACATACCCTGATGCTGATGCTCAACATTCTCTGCCCTCCATAAAATTCCTCTTAGAACTAACTTTTCCCTTTTTACCTTCTTCGAGTAAATGGCCACCCAGCCCGACCTGCAGGAAGATTGCCCGCTGAGATCCCCTCTACCTGCGTCTAACCAGCTGCCACCTACCAGTCCGGCCAGCGGGTCCCCCCCAACCCGCCACCACCCATGGCTTACCCGCCTGCCGCTGCTGCCTGTTTGGTGGCCGTGCTGAAACCTAGATGGACTCGTGGCTGTCTGACACTATTAATATCACCACTATCAACTTTCTGTTGTATCTGCTTTGGTAATTTTTATCTTTAATGTTTAAATAGTCTGGCCAGAGGAGGATGGGTCCCCCTTGTGAGTATTGGTTCCTCCCAAGGTTTCTTCCTCCAGCTCTGAGGGAGTTTTTCCTTGCCACTGTCGCCGTTGGCTTGCTCACGGGGGTCTTTGATCCTTCATGTTATTTCTTCTTTCTTCTCTGTCTCTGTCCTTTATTAAGTACTAATTATGTAAAGCTGCTCTGTGACGACAACAGTTGTAAAAAGCGCTATACAAATAAATTTGACTTGACTTGACTTGACTAGTCTGTTAGGCCAAGAGGGTAGGTGTTTCTTGTAAAGTTGCCAGTCTGTGTATATTATGATGCATTGATTAAATTTTCTCTATCAACTGATGCAGCTAATGTGATGGTTAGCTAATTTGGTATATGTCAAATTTGGTTATCACAACTTACCTAAATTTAGAAAATACCCTGTCTTTTTTTTATAATGATACAAAAAGAGTAATAACTCTGGCAAATAAGAGGCTATCATTATACCTTAAACGTTAAGCCAATCTATATTATAGTTATGTAATCATTCATTACATAGAAAAATCAGTACTCCCATCTTTACTTTTGATTTGATGTAAGCAAATGTCAAAAATCTAAAAGGTAATAAATGTTATAAAAGAAAAACAATTACTCCAATCTAACCTCAGTTTTTACTTTCTGTGTCTCCTGATAATGTTTCATGTTGTACCACAACCCTGTCTCCTCTCTGTCCTTTCAGTCCAGCCCTCTAGATAATAGCAGCAGCCTGCCAGATCTCCAACCCAAGTTATCAGAGTTTTACCCATCCTTTTCTGACCCTACAGCCATAGGTTAAAGGCATGATCCGAACACAATTTATTCATCCAATTCAATTCATAACACACACGTGACTGCAACAGGAATAGAAATGGTGTTTTATGCTGATCTATATTAATCACACCTCCTCTTTTGAGAAAGAAAACTATACACCTTCATTTCTGTATGTTGTTTCTCATTGCATATAAGCATAAGCCTGTAGGGAAGCAATTCAATGTATGTGTTTTATTACTGCTCTGTTTTCCATAAGGACACAATGACTTTGCTGGATATGAAGATCATATATATTCTACAGCCATACTCGTTCGGGGGCACTTCCTACTGCTGCCCTCTCCTTGTTCTTCTGCTGAGTTATTCTGTTAGCATTACAGGCTAGTTCTTAAGCTGTACCCAATAAAAAATGTCTCTACTTCTGTAATCCTCACACTCACAGCATGTTTAGCATTCTTTGGATGCCCTTCTCAGTGTGACATTCATCAAACTGAAGCATGAATGAAGGGTTAATGATGGACTTTTACTGCACATTTGTCATGCATAATTTATCACTTTAGCTCAAAAGGTGTTTACACCAGCAGGTTTGCTACTGAAATAAGGTGCCAACAATGGTTTCTTGAAAGGACTCCACATCTGATAAATGGTTCTTAACAGGACAGTTAGTGTAAATGACATGTTTGAGTGAGTGACATAAATAAATGATTTTAATGTTGAAAAATTTTACAGGTTCTTGACCTAAAAGTTTTCACAGGCTTGTTTTCACATGCATATTCAGAGAGTTCTGATTAACCAGCTAAGATTTTGCAAAGGACATATACAAAGAATGGTCAGACCTTTTGAGGTCATCATAGTCTCACTTAATGGCAGATGTAGAGGAGATGTAGAGGGTGCTACAAACAGTTCCATGAGCCATGCCATGGAAGATCCCTAGAGATGTGTGAGTATGAAGAACCTTAAAGGCTTAAAGAACCTTCTTTTGATGTAAAGGTTCTTCACATTCTCACATCTCTATTACAGACATGGTTCTTTGAGGAATCAAAAGTGGTTCTTCAATTGGATTGTTCAAAGAACCTTTTGTAGTTGCTTTATTTTAGTTTCTGACTAAAACAGTGTGCATGTACCAGTTTCGGTGGTCATTGTCATCTACTGTTTTTTACTGATCAGAACTTCATATTAGAACTGATAAATATATACATTTGCATTAGAAATTATTCAAACTCCTTTGCAAATTATGTCCATTAGCAAAATGTACAAATGTCCAGCTGTTTGCAATTAACCAATCAAATAAGAACTATTTAAATATCTCAACATAACTAATAGAACAAGTGGTTTCTCTAAATTACAATAACAAATTAATGGCAAATCAAGGGCTTTATTTGATGCAACAGGTGTGCTTGATATGAAACACATCAAACAACAGGGTCTGTTGACTGTGTTTAAATGCATGTTAGAAATATGGCTAAATCAGGAGAGTTGTCCAAAAACGCACACACAAAGGAAAGGATACAAAAAGAGAACAATTGAAAGGCATTGAATGTTCCTAGAGATACAGCTGGAAGCAGAGTTCAAAAGTTTCAAGTTAAAGAAACACTGGCTACACTGCCTGGACATGACAGAAAGAGGAAGTTATTACTGGCTGGCACCAGATTCCTGAGAAGGCAGGTGGTCAAAAACCCTGAAGTGACTGCAAAAGACTTGCATCAAGAAATGTCATGCCTTCTGTGAGGAGGCTGAACCATGGGCATCATTGGACCATTGGAAATTCTCTCAAGCATACCTCCAAGTCCAGAAATGCTTGGTTTCAGAAGAAGTCCTGGGAGCTTCTAGATTGGTCATTTCAGTCACCTGACTTGAACCCCATAGAAAATCTGTGGTGGGATTTGAAGAAGGTGGTTGCATTCATTGGCTCGACGCTTTCTACCCATTTGTATCCTACACATAAAAAAGAAATATGAGACAATAGTCATAATGCAGCAGATTGAGCGTAAAGCTGCCATATGTTTCAGATGCTTCAGTAGGTGCGAGTGAATGGGAGACCATCAGGCGTAGAAGTCTCTGCAAGCATTCAAGATCATTAAATCCACTTCAGTGGATCTATTTGCCTGCCCATGTATGCCTTGATAACAACAATGAAATGCTTATAGAGGCGCGTGTGGAGGCTGTAAACTGGAAAATGCTTCTTAACACTATATGCACCTGCTCTGCACAGCAGGACAATGAATATTAAAATATTAGACATGGGCTGGGTTCTCCCAGATACAATTAAGATTTGCTCTCTTGAGTATGGCTGAAAACAAACTGCTTCATTGGAGCAAGTCATTCTCTGCCCTGTGTTTAGTTTTACAGTGGCATACCTTCTAAAAACAGGAACAGCAGTTATATACAGAAGTGGGAAAAAGCATGCCTACCTAAACCTACATTATGAGACATTACCATACCTTAAAATACCAGCTTCAAAATCATGTTGGTGCTCCACTGACTTAGTAATAGGGAAAATCTCCCCTCATGGTATGTCTTTGGAGCTTGGTATGTCTGTTACTGAATTATGTAACTCTGGTGAAGCAGGCATGAGACCTCCCGCAAGAACTGTGCAAAATTCAGTAATATTATTCACCTCAGTCTACATGCTTCTTCAGATGCTGTATCTCTCAGTGGGTAACATTTGTGCCATGAATTGTCTTCTACTGTGAATTACACTCTCGATCTGTAGGGGGAGCCCATGAGCACAAAGTACCAATTCTAACATAAGTGAACGTTTGGGTCTGGTTTGGGTCATGTGAAGTTGTTAATTAAAGTAGTTCCTTGTGTAATATGTTTCAAATAGAAAACAAAGGTGATGGATTTTGTTAATTAGTTTAACACCTCCCTCCTAGGTAAAATGTAGTGCATACATAAAGAATTACTAGTATTCAAGTTTTGCTATACGTTTGAAAATTTTATAGCATTTTATTAGCTATGCATTAAACTACATTGTTATTTGAGTTACTTTCTGTATAAATAGTTAGAGTAAATAGTTAGAGTATAATAATAAGTCTACAGAGAAATGGTAAAACATGGCAGAAATGTATGTATTTTCTTTTTGCAAAACAAATTAACATTGACAATTTTTTGAATTGATTTTTTTATGTACAAAAATGTATAATGTTACTGCAAGGAAGTTGGGAAATATAGTCAGACACCTAAAAAAAACACCCCAAAGCTGTTGTACTTTTCAAAAATGTTTCTTCCACCTTTCAGTTATGTCACCAGAAGGGGTTTTCCTTAGTCTGGCATTAATGTTCCTTTAATATCAATTTACATCATGCTTTCAGTATTGTTGACAAAAACTGAGCGCTGAGGGCAGTCTTGTAGAGTACTAGTATTTACTAGTATTTACTTTTCGCATCATTAACATACATAAATACATCATTCAAATGTTTTTATTCAGTAGCCTAGAAGCAGATCTTTAATCGTCTTTAATCATCACTACTGAAGAAGTATCCATTGCATGCATTATATGAATGGACATATACATGTGATTCCCATTTACTCATCACATATTTCCTGTTACTCTGTGATGCTGTGGCTTCAGTAAGAGTAGCTAGACTGAGTCTCAATTAAACTGGTAAACAGTGTATCAGTTTCCCCCATACAACACCTATTACTGACTATATTTCCCACTTTCCAAATGTATTCAGCATTCAGTATTCTGGTGAGAATTATCTTGTGGTAACAAGATCTGTGGGTGACATCTTATGAACATGTTTAGACATGCACTGAGATTCAGTAAGGTAATATTTAGAGTAAATGAACATGATATTGTTATTATGGATGCTTTAAATTACTATCAGTGTGGCTCCAGTGTAGTCCAGTGGACTAAGGCACTGCCACTGCCATTTCAAATCCTGGGTCATGCTGCCTGCCATCAGCAGCTAGAGTTTGGGAGAGCACAATTGGCCTTGCTCTCTGAGGAGTGGGTTGATGGCACTCCCTCCCTTGTTCAGCACAGCCATCTGTTATCTAACTAACTGTGGCTTACTAGCAATGCTGCATCATGGGCAGTTTGAAAAGCTAATGTCTGGCATCGTATGTGTTAGAGGAAATGTGATAGTATTTTCCCTCTTAGTGTTAGAGACATTGCTAGTGATAGGGGGAGTTCACATGAATGGGGGTTAGGTGATAATATGCTTTATTTGATGTTTGTTAGTGTGTGATTTGTAAGTGTTTTACAGAGTATATAGTACTATGGTTAATTTTTTTATTAATGTAATTGTGTTTTTACTTAAATAACAGCCACATACCATATAGGAGCACTTTGTAATTCTAAAGTTACAGACTGTAGTCCATCTGTAAGCCTCTTTTTACCTTGTTCTTCAATTGTCAGGGCCCCTCAGGACCACCACAGAGCAGGTATTATTTGGGTCGTGGGTCATTCTGATATGGTGGTGGTGTGTTGGTGTGTGTTGCACTGGTAGGAGTGGATCACACACAGCAGTGCAGCTGGAGTTTTTAAACACTCTGTTACAAAATGTTGTAGTTGTAGCAGTTGTAGCAGGCTTAGCTACAATAGATATCCAATAGCTCAACACACTTTGAGGAAAATGCTAATTCTGTAATGTTAGCAAACAGATGCTCACATTTCCTTTCATTACACTGAATGAGATCCATACTACCTACCCAGAGTGTGTGAGGCCGGTTGTCATCTCTTGAACTTCTAGCCACTGATGACTGTGGCATCACCAAGGATCTTCTGTAGACACTTCTTGTGCCATTCACAAGTTTTTAAACACTTTTGAGCAATACACTACATGTCCAAATGTTTGTGGACACCCCTTCTAATAATTGCATTTAGCTACTTTAAATCCCACACATTGCACAGATGTGCAAATGCACACACATAGCTTGTCTAGTCCCTGTAGAGAAGTACTGCCAATAGAATAGGCGCAGATAACCATGAACCTATTGGCTCCAAAATCTAGTTGAAAGCCTTCCCTGGACAGGCAGTTGCTCCAACAACAGCATGATACAAAATATATAATGATGCTTTTGTTATTGCTGTTGACTACACAGACCATTTTCAAGCAAATGATGTAGGTTGTTGCACATATAATCAGATCCACATTCTGTCAATCACTAAAAGCTTTTATGATTTGAGAAGATGGTGTGGATAGCTGCGTCAGAACTAGAGTGCAATGAGCACTGTAGTGAACTGAAGAGGCAGTGTGTGTCATAGACAGCCAGTCTGTGATGGCTGTGAGTAATGTTTCAGTTCCTGGCATTCTGTGAACGCTGCTCCCCATTGTGAGCACTCTCCACTCAGTGCCCATCACTGCCTCAGTCCAGAGGCTGAGGACATAATTCAATTCCATTCAATTTTATTAGTATAGAACTTTTGGGGTTTTCCTTTACAACAAACACTGTCTCACAGCAGCTTTCCTGAAATGAGGCCTCAAATGAAGAAGTGAAAGGTGCCGGTGGCAGGAAATAAGTCCCTAAAAGCAGGATGAAGAACCAAGAGGCTCACAGCGGATTGTCCCGATGCAGTTATGAGTTTGTAGTTAGTTGAAGTTTGTAGAACTTACAGTATTACTAACAGACAAAAAAAAACATGAAATACTCCAGTGATTGATTCTTAAGAATCTCTCAGCGAGTGGCAGCACTGTCTAAGCATTGGTAGATTCTTGGAAGTTTCTATGGCTGAAAGTTCAAGGAAACCTACCTGGCTTTTATCTGTCTGGGTGGGTGAGAGAGAAAAAAGCTCTATTACTGGGCTGAGAAGTGCACTTTATCTACTTCAACAAATGGAACACATTTTAACTGGTCAACAGTATCAACCAGCCAAAGGACCCCAAAACCTGACATCTGGCAACCTCAAATATTCAAATATGAGGCATTGTACAATATATTACAATATATTGTACATAGATTGTATATGGATTCTATATTTATGGATATTATTACTTTTGCTTCACTGATTTTGATTCACATACAATTCATTGTATTCCAATAATCAATTGATTGATAACCAACTAAGTGTATCAAAACCTTAGTATCCTAACCCAATCTTATAGTTTCTAATAATGAATTTTAATATTTGTTATCATTTATATGCTACACAATATTATACAGTGTAATGTTCTTGCATTATATTAGTGCCATTTTTATGTATTTTATTGAAACTAAATTGATTGTATATTACTAAAGAAATAATTACAATAAGGTTAGAAGTTCATCAGGGATTTCCAGTCTCTTATAATCATCAGTCATGCTCTATAGCACTAGTATGGTGTTTTGAAGTCCCCTTGTGAATGACAGCATTCTCTAAGTATGAGCCTTGGGCTCTCTTCATCGGTCATTCTGAACTATCAAGACATAGTGTTATAAGATCCTCTGACAGGGATTGTGCAAATACTTTCATCAGTAATGACTCAAGGTCTTGTTAAAAAGTCTCATTTCACTTAAATGAACATTCAAAATGAAGAAGTTTTCCTTCTGAACCACTTACACTTAACACCATTTGCATGTGTGTTTAAACTCTAAACACAAAAAAGGATCCAAAGTGATTCATGACTTACTACAAAGGATCTGTATTAATTAAATGTTGTCCATTTAAAGCCTGGACATAAGGTCCGATGAACAACTTTAAAACGGTTCCGAAAGGCTCTCTGAAAGTGGTCCTCTATTCCAAATAAACCTTTTTGTCAACTTTACTTTTGAGGTGTCTCAGTTTTGGTAGCTGTAACCAGTACAGCATTCATCTGTCTTTTTAAAAACTACATTCTCAAATGATTGCTGATTTTATAGGTCTGTTATATGAGGTGATTAAAACAGAGTCCATCCTTCAGACTTCCTGTCAGGAGACATCCATACTGGAAGTGCCCATCAGAGATATGCTGCAATACCATTAAATAGCAAATGGACTGTGACAGAGGGTGAGTACTAACTGCAGGCTTTCTTTTCTCTCTTATTTTGCTCTCTGGCAGTGAGGAATAAAATACATATAAAATAAAGTCCTAATGAACAGGAGGTGAATGTAAATACATCTATTAGATTAACTCCCCCTATAAGTACAACTCAGTAGAGGCTAGAATAGACACTAAAGAGTGGGGGGGGGGGGGGGGTGGATCAAGACATCTGTTTCTATGTCTCTTATCAATCACATCAATCATCAATAAACACCAATGACTACTGGCAGACATATATGCCATAACAGTGCCTCCATCATGTTTGACAGATGAGATGAAGTATGCAACTACATCATCTCTAGGCCTTTTATTATATTTATTTGTAATGGAATATCAAGGGAACAGGCCACAACTCGCCAGGAAAACTGCTTACCGGTTAATTGTCCAAATACATTTGAGCCTGTGTAAATTGAGGGAGTGTGACTCTAATGGCTCCTAAACAGTAAATGCAATATTTTTTGTTAAACCCCTTGAATAAAGTATCTACAGAAATATACACAGTAATTCAAATTTCTAAAGGTGTACGTATGTGTCACTGCACTACGTATAGCGAAATGCATCCTCCACATTTGACCCATCTGTGGTAGTGAACTAGGGGCAGTGAGCACACACACACCCAGAGTGGTGGGCAGCCAAGTTCTTTGGGGTGTTGTACAAAGGCAAAACTTGTGTCACTGTCCAAATACTTACCAAATAAAAACATATGTATATTTTGGTCTCCTAAAGAACAAACAGTGCAGATTTATCATGTAAAATTGTGGCCTTAAGGTCTAATGATGCGTCTTATGATTTTTAAGGTACATTATATTCAACAGCCCAAAGTGTGTAAATGTACAAGTTTGTAACTTAACTTGCTAAAATGCAAATAAAAGGCCAAGAGTGATGACAGAACATACCTCAGTGGGTTCATTTGTTCCCAAAATAGTACAATTTCGTCAGTGTGTACAGAATGACTTCCTAACACTTCCTAAAAAAATAAACCATACACATATTATTCATTTCACTTTTCATCTAGTCTCTCAGTAATTGCTCATTCAAAGAAAAGGACAGAGAAACTCCCTATTTTTTCACTTCCACTTTTGAGTTTCATTGCCTGCACTAGTTGTTGTCTGCTTGGCTGGAAAATGCTGGTAGGGTAAAATGAGAGGTGTAGTTTCAGTCTTTAAATGCGCTGCGATGTTTAACAGATAAGTAACAAATACTGCTGCTTTAGAAAGACATACTGCAAGCTTGTATCACCCAGCGGATGTGAGTCAGTTTGTGTCTGTATAGCCCCCCCACACAGCGCACTGCTCTTCGGGGGCTTCCACATTCCTCACATAGCGCTACAGGGGGCGGGGCCGGGACTTGTCCACCCGTACTGCGGAAAACCACACCCCTTTATTATTCTTGTGTTGTTCTGTGATATGATTGGTTAGTAGGCTAGAATATGCTGACACCCAGTCCGTCTGCTTCATAAAGCGTTATGTTATATATGCGAGTATTGGAGACGGTGTTAGTTATTTATTTGATATTTAATCGCTATTTATATTCGGAGTAACCAGTTCGTCCGACTGCTTGTCAGTAACCAATCGTAGCTCAGGGGGCGGGATCGTACAGCCAATCGTAGCATATGGAGGCGGGTCCTGACCGAAAACGGGCGGGTCCCAAATATAACGTCTTGGGGAATGGTGAGGAGAAGAAATAGAGAAGAGCGGAGAGATGAGCCTGTTATGAAGACAGAAGTCTGGTGGTGTTGTTATTTTAGTCAAACACTGCCTGCTGACCCTTATGAACTCTTCTTGAGATAACTGGAAAAGGCTGGACCTCGACCTGGACGAGCACGCTCCTAGATCAGGCTTCAAAACACTCGGTAACTTTTCTAGACTCTTTAGCTAAAATCTTAACGGATGTGTAACGAGACACGGACACTGTCTCTCTGCAAGGACCACGTCTTCAGGGACACTGTCAGCGACCTCCTCAAGTCTGCCCTCCTCAGGCCTCCCGAGACCAGACGTGGTTTGATCCCTGGATCCAGCGGGGCCTCGTCCCCTCTACACCGGGCTCTGGGAGGAAAGTTGGAGTCTGTTTGGACACGATGCTGGGCTGACTGAGTCCGTTATGGCCTCGGCGGTGTTTGAGGGAACCTCTCTGGTGAACATGTTCGTGAAGGACTGCTGGGTGAACGGCGTCCGCAGACTCATCATCAGCGACAGAGGGGAGGAAGAGGAGTTTTTCGAGCTGAGGACCGAGTGGTCTGACAGAAATGTGCTGTACTTACACCGAAGCTACTCGGACTTGGGGAGGCTTTTTAAAAGACTGCTGGAATGTTTTCCTGAAGACAGGGGAGATCTGTCCAAGTCCACTGTGCTGGAAGGTTAGTAGAAACCTGCGAACTGTAGCCAGACATAAATAGAGGTCGTCTGTCTGCTCTGGCGATATACCGTGTGTGCCGTTAGTACCGCGATACTGATTTTCAGTTTAATATTTATATCTATCTATAAATATAAACAAAAAACTGTATATTTTATAGCAATGCATTACAGACATAATGAGCATTATATGTGTGATATTAAACACTCCCTGATCCCTGATGCAATGTCTAAGTAGTTTGTTTATAGCTTTATAAATTATATCTTGTGCTGTTTGCTGGTATCAAATAAGTTAATGTACCAGTCAGTACACATTGACACCCATAAACATTAAGTTAATATGCATTTGTAATGTCTTTTGCAATTGTTCTAAAAAAAAAAAGTGATATTTTGAACAGGTTAGCATTGAAAACAATTCAAACATAACACAGCAGTTCAATCAAAAACATAAAAACACACTTTTTAATATTTTGTGGAATCAGATGATTTTAATACAGTTAATATGCTAAGTTTATTAACACATGCATTGTGAGGGGTTGTTACTACCTGACAACGTGGACACCAATATATATGCTAAAATTTACCAAGAAAAAGTTTGACTTCATTTTCTAATTCTAATTTGTATTTGTTTTGAAAGGCTTACAATAATTTATTTACAGGTTAAATTGAACACATTTATTTATTTATTTAATTAATTAATTAATTAATTAATTAATCAAAATGTATTCTGTTTATTACTGTTTACTGAAATAGCATCTGATGTTATGATACCATGAAATAGTTAAAAATATCTTGATACTGTGTTTAATCAATATCACCCAGCTCTAGTTTACACAGTACACATTTAAAAGTCCAAACTACAGCTTGACTGTCTTGTTTCGGGCCAGGGTTCAAGTGGTTTGCCTAATGATTGACTGAGCTGTCCACATCAACACAGAAGTCAGCCTTCATGTAACCTACTGCCCTTTACACTCATGATTTACAACATCCAAGTATTTGTTGAACTTCAAAGACTTCTGAGTTCTGCACATGACTATGTTTATGTGAAGACATCTGTGTATTACAACACTTATGGCTTTGTATGGTCTTATCTGCCAAGTCAGAATGACCCTAACAGAGAGATCTTATCTTATAAGAAACTAAGGTAATATTGGTCTCTTTACATCTGTAGTGTTCTCTAACTAGAGTGCACTTGTTGAGTGATGCTATAGAAGAACCACTTATGGTTCCCCAAAAAGAAAGAAGTTTGAAAAAAAGGAACATTTTAAAAGATAGTCTTAACATGACACCTCATTGATGCTGTTCTATTTACGTGATATGTAATAAATATGATATCACGAAGGCAATAGTTGTATTTAGTTTTTATCAAAAATCAATTGTCATCATTTGCAGAATGCCTATGCATACAACGAGTGAATTGGATTATAGTCAGTAAGAAACTATTTTCATGTTATAACAACTTACAATAGAATAAGAACACAGGTTATCTCCCCCCTGTTGCATTGTAACTGCAGTGCTATTGTGAGGTCTGAGTGATGTACTGTAATCTTTAGCAACTGGAGCTTCCTATACTGCATTTTCCTGCTCTATCACGTCTGTATCAAACCTTCAACTAAATATGAACCTCTTCAGGACTTCAACTGACCTTGCAAATAAAGGAAGACGTTAAACTGTAAAACAGGAGTGCAGTAGGGGCCTCCAGGGCTGCATTGGCAAACACCAATTTGCTGAGTTCAGACTGCATTTCCTCCGATGATAAAGGCAGATAAGCCCTGAACCTCTGTGCTGTAACTTCTCCCCCGAGTCCTCTATTACTTCACTGCCTTCTTTTTCTGTGCCTCCTTTCTTTATCTCAGTTCTGTCTGATCATTCTACATCTACGTCCCTCTTGTCGCATCTACATCAAGCTTCTACATCTGTACACGATTGTTGTAATTATTAGCACCCCACTGAACGCCTGAATTTCTATCAGGTACTCGGGGGTGAAACGAAAATGCTTGGTTACCCTTTAATCTTCTCCACACAAGCACACGACTGGTGTTTTCACTCAGTGTACCACGTAGAAAGTGTTGATATAGGGTTATATTTCATAGACTAGTCACAAATCATTGATTGGTTTTCAAATTGCGCCGCAGTGCTACGTTTCACTTAGATTTTGCTTAAAAAAACGCCATTTGAATCTATTTTTTACCCATATGCTGCATGTACTTTGTACTGGAGGTTAGAAAAACATTTATCAGCACTTTACATTGAGGCATTTCTAGTCAGCATTCCCATAATCACACAGTTGCTTTGATGTTTTTCTAAAGTTATCTGATGGAATAAGCATTTAATTCAACATTAAAAGAGTACTGGTAGCATCCAGTACTCTTTTATGGATGAAGTGCTAAACCCAGTGGATGCCCAGTTATATGGCCAAACTTGTACAGTGACAGTTTGCCACTGATTTTAAAATCATCAAATTGAAAGCATAATAAAATATTCTGTAAACTTGAGTGTTTACAGTGTCTTTTTTAGTGGCCTATAGAAATAAAGATAGTTATAAATATATATAGTAATAGACAGTAATGTTTACAATTACATAAATGTCAGTGTTTACAGTGACAGTAAATTCCATAATGTAATGTTTAAGATTGTACATTTAGGGCACATTTAAGCACTACACAGAAAAAAGAAGTCCTCTAACACTTTCACTGCCACTATTTTATAACCATTCCCACAGGAATACCATAAAGTTATCCTCCATATTATTTATTAGTGCAGTCTTACCACTATGTGGCCAATGTGTCTCCTCCTCAGATGCTCCTGCATAACTGATGTGCTCCCATGCCAGGCAGGGTCAGCTTTGCAAATGTTGTAGTTCACAGCCTTATTGGTTAATGCTTGTATAGTAGAGCGTTCTGAGACATGAAATGATGTCACCAACTAATTGACAAATTATTTTGCTACATCAATTCCTTTTTGCCACCATTAGTTACAGTACAACATGCTTTTGATAACACCTGTGATAAATATGACTTCTACCCATTTATAGATGGTTTAGAACGACTTCCCACTCTGAACGTTTAGACTCGTTTAGCCCGTTCTGTTCTGAAGAGAGACTTTTCTGTGTAATTAAGCTGTATAAAACTAATTATTATACAGCCAGTTTTTGTTGGGATGGTAGCCATTCCTGTGGGCTCCTCCATGCAGCCTTATACTGCCATCACTGTACCACTAGCCATCCATCCAGACACACAGTGCTGTCGTCAGTGGATTGGCGTCTGGCATGCTGCTTGGGATGGCGTGATGCCCAACTCGTGCCACATTTATAATCAGCCCTTTGCTTGCACTGCTGCTTTTCTCCATTGTCTGTGGCCGCTGAGGCAGAGCATGTTGTGGAGACTCGGCTCCAAAACAGCCTTTCAGCTTTTCTGCTAGATCTTTATGTCTCGCACTTAGGAATAAACATTCACTAAACATGGCCTAAAACCCAATTGCTAAACACAATGCATGATGGAAAATGAAATACAGGCGGGAAATTACTGGGTCCTGCCTTTTTCTCTCTTTCATTTGTCATTCATCAAGTGTCCCTTTGGTGGCAGCTCCGAGATACGATTAGATCCAGAGCACTTCACAGAGAGTGAATAGAGAGGGTGTTTTCTCCACGTGTCACCTCTTGTGTGTTTGTGTCTTTAGAGGAGAAAAGTCTGGAGACATAATTTGCTTCCTTTGTTTGTCCCCGCCTTTAATTTCCTGCCTGGCTTAGTATTTAGTTTGCACTCCTCTAATTTGCATTGAGATGCGAGCTCTTACTGAAGTGTTTGGGCTCTAAATTTACCCTGCTAGCCCCTGCTTCTGTTCTTCGCCCATTCCCGAGGCCTAGTGCTTGTTTAGTTATTCAGAGTCACCAAGGCGACAAGAGGGACGGACAGTGCTTCTCTGGCTTATGTCATTGCTGCTGAGGTAGTGCAAAAAATAAGGGAGGAAGTTTTCCTAAGTTCAGCCCCCTCATAGCTTTTCAGACCACCCCCCAACACTTTTTTTTTTTTCCACCAGACAGGACAAAAAAATAATAGCATGTAAGGGGGTGGAAACGTTTGAAGTATCCCATGCCTACCACTCTCTACTAGTACACTGACTAAGGAAAGTTTAAGCCAATGTCTCTATTAAAAATATATGTAATAGTTTTGTAATAGAAGTTTACTTAATTTATAAGTTTATTGCACTTTGCAGTGACAGACACAGAGCAGTGCTTCTTTCTCTGTCTGCTTTTTGCTTCTAAGCACCCGCCCAAATTTCCTCCCAAATGCTCCAAAGAGTCTCTCATTTTTGAGCATTTTTCAGAGTTGAACTAGGGGTGGCATTGTCTGACACCACAGGATATCATTACGCTTCAAGCCAGTTGTACACTGAAATGAAAAAAAAAGTTGTGAAGCAAAGTGAAGTCTTTTTGTCCAAAATGTTTGAGTTTGACAGTGCATAGCTGCTAAACAAACTTGTATGCACCATGTCATTTGCTCTGAGACCTCCACTTGATGTTGATGTTGGTTAACATGTCATATAGTTGTCTGTATCACTACCAGAATGGATTGGGGTGAGGTAGATGTTTATCAAGATTTTGTTAAGATACTTACAATGGCTTTTTTTTTAGATCAGCTTTAAGCGGTTTATGAAATATTCAGCAACAACTACAAAACTAATAGCCTATGTTTTATAGTCATGAGGGTGAGAAACTGTAATATAAGCCCATATATCAGGCTTTCAGGAATGCTTCAGCATTTGGAAATGCATACAGATATTATCATTCAGTGTATAAAGACCAGGTTAAGCCATCCTAGAATATTACTTTTAAGGACCTTTTCCGATGGTCCTACTGTTCATGTTCTCCTCAAGCAGAATGGACTGGCGAACCGGATGTCCTGGGTCAGATGGCGAGGATGCATTTCTATGTCTGCCTGACAGAGAGTGCTTAACTTTCACTCAGTCTCGCTGCTGACTCATGTTAAATCGACTGACCATGCACATTAAATAAATAAAAAATCTGAACCTGCTAATTTGCTAGCCCTAAGCTAACACATTAGCCAGTGTGATACAGTACAGCATATTAAATCTTAATATTGTATCATTGTATTTTTGTAAAACAGTAGCCGATTGAAGAGGTTTTGCAGTGACATGCTTACAATACCAGAGTAAAAGTTAAATAAAAAAATTAACTTTTTTTTAAATTAGTACAAATTAACTAGCATGATGAGACGTTTTATTTTGCAACAATGCTTTAGTTACATCAAATCAGCTCCTTGTACCTTAACACACACCATCTGCTGCTGCAGTTCTTGTTAAGTCATTCGCCTGTTGGTCTGCAAGCTGAGTGCATGGAATAGTATACAATATTCAAGTATTCAAGAAGGATTTACACCATCCAAGATGTGTTTTGCACTTAACAGGTTTGAGTAGTAGTAGAAGAGAGTGGGGCACAAACTACCAGTAGAAGGTTTTATGCAATTAAACCATTTTCAGGAGATTAGCTTTTGGTCATCTTCTGATATTCTCACTATTATTTATGAATTGTGTCATCAAACAGGTATTTCTTAAGATTCACTCTGAAGACTGTTTTTTATGATATGTATTTGTAACTCAAACTGGTTACACTCTTTTGATCATTTTGACGACTTTATGTTCAGTCTTCCGTTTTCGCCGGTCGAGGATAAAGAAAAACCTCTAATCTCAGATTTCCAGCACAACACAGACAGAAACAAAGCGCTTACAGTCTCCACAAGCCCATCTCCACACGTTTCTGTGACAAAGGGATATTTCGCTACGGGGTAATTCCAAAACCTAGTGGGTGACTGTGTGCAGCCATAAGAGTAGTTTCGCCCCCATTTTGTAAGCAAATAAACATATTTTCGTTCATATTGCCGGCTTCAGTTCCCTAAAATACATAATTTGAGAGGACCAGACTAAGACTTTAAGATGGAGATTATTTAAGCAATAGAACATTAGATGAAGTAGGTTATTGTGAAATAACAGCACGGCTATGATGAAGCAGATACAAATGCCGAAGGCAAGTACCATGTTTCCTCACAGCCATGCTGTTATTTCATGATAACACACAACCTTGAGTGTGGTTTTATGCAACAGTTTGGTAAATTAATAAAGTAAGAAACAAATAAATTGTGTTAGCTGTTCCTTGTGACAAATTCCTTAACAAGCAGCTTGTTTCTACATCACAGTAATGAACTCCACTCCCTCACTAAAAGCCTGCAGTTCATTCTCCAGCTCCATACATAGACAAACAACTGGAACCTTGTTTCCTCAGTCATAGTTGTCTTCTTGTCTGTTTGTTTTGTTGGTATTGTGTATTCTTATCTTAATCCTTTTAGTTTAGTTTTAGGTCGTTCTTGTTTTCTGTTGCTCAGGGCGTTTACTTGCTGTAATGGTGAAATAACAGCACTGTAAGAACCAATCAGCTTGCGTTGCTGGAACTAACCGTATAATATCATACGAATCACAAAATGTATTTTAACAACCTTAAAAACATAACTTTATATATCCTCCTCTGGTCACAAATTGTGCAGAGACCCAGAGAACCCACAAAATTATAAGCACCCGAACAGAAAAAACACAAGTGACACAACTCAAAGGAGTACAGTTGTATTGAAAACTATTAACATGTCACTGAAACATGACTAAATGACATTAAAATGAAATGACATTAAATGAAATGATACGTAGTACAGGAGGAAACTGCCCACTTACATGTTATTTGTCCAAGTGGAATTTGTTAGGACCAAATGGAAACTTTGTTATGTCTTTCCAAGTGTATTTATACATAGCTCCCTAATTTTTACACACACACACACACACACTGCGAAATGATTTTGTCCAAAGAAAGCCATAAAGACCACAGGATGTGGACATAGGAAATCAACATTTCCACAGGACATCCTATCGGGAAGAGCACTGTCAGATGCCTGTGAGGAATTTGACACACAGCTGGACTCAGTTGCCATCTTTAGCTTTGTAAGGTGGCATCTTCCTCAAAACGTTTAAATGTACCCTACTTATACACTAGTCTGTGTTCCTGTTTTCTTCTGTCAGCTGGAGTTCAGGTCACAAGCCAAGTGTGACTATCTGAGACACAGCCTACATCCTGTCATCTGTGATCTGTGATCTGTGTACAGCATAAACACACAGACCAGCTTGTGTCTGAGAGAGGGGATGAGTTGTCTGTTTTGTGTAAAGCAGGCCTTAAATTAGTTCACTTTTAGTCAAAAATCAGTCATAAAATTCTTCCTCTGACACAGTACTATTTTTGTATTTTTTGCCAAACTAACAGAAAAATAATGGAAAGAAGTGCACTTTTTACATTAAAGTCTGAAGCTAAATCACATGTTAATGGTATACAACATACCTGTAGGCTACTAAGGGTTACTAAAATCCTTTAACTTCTGACTTATTGTCTAGTTTTATTAAAAGTTACAAAAACTAGCCTATATTAATCCAAAAAATATATATATTACCTATTAAGAACAATACAAAAATACTACTACTACTACTACAACTACTCTATACTTATATATAGTTTTAGCTTGATCCAACAGTATATATTTACAACAGTATTGTATACACCATAGCTTCATGTAGTGTAGATTTTAAATATTTCATAAAATGCATTTAAGTTATAGTTTAAGGTATTATTGCATTCTTTGATGTGTATATTTAATTTATTAGATGATATTTTAGGGGGGGGTGGTCAATTTAGTTTTTAGGGGGGGGGGTCAATTTAGTTTTTGATATTTTCTTTATATATTTAGACTGTCAGGAGAGATACAATCCCGAAATGCATTATGTAATCAACAGATGGTGCTAAAAAGTGGTGTTGTGTGTGTGTGTGTTGGTCTGGGTGAGATCAAGGCTTTCATCAGGGCAGTTGGGCCACAGACGCAGACCGGGTAGGGGTGTTAAAATAAAGCATACCCATAACCATTTCCATATCGCGTCACAATGGTTTAAATACGTTGTAAATATAATACTTTAAGGTGTCCTACGGGTATCTGTAGGTAAACCCCAGAGCCTCTCTGCTATAACAACAAAAAACAACTTGTATTTTGAAATCTGTAAAGCCCTTAAAGTGACTTTGCACCCACCACTTACTGTTGCAATCTGAGGTTTAGCATGCACATTTTGTGCAATTGGAAGGATATCAATAATCCAGAAGCCTGTCACAATACAAAACAAAATAAAACAAAGCTTTACAACATGCAACATACAAAAATGCAACAGAAGTTTGGCTCAAGGGTTTTAACAATACCATTCTGCAAGCCCTCTAGTTAGGAACTGGAATTAAAGTATATGTCTACAAACAGGCACTTAGTATTTAAGGAGTCACAGCCATGGTATTTGTTCCCCATATTTGGGCCCCTGCACTGCACATTTGTTCTGTTTTCACCGCTCTTGAATCAGTAAACTTAATTCAACTTGTGATGGGCTTCGAAATGATCCAGTAAGTTGATTCAGGTGTGCCAAGAGCAGAAAAAAGTACTTGCTGTGCAGGGGGTCCAGAACTGAGACTCTAAAACACTTCTATAAAGAGGCAGCTCTCTTGTTCTCTTGTTTTCCCTTAACATCCCTTAACATCCTCACCATAAGCTACTGATTTGAAATAGGGCTTCTCAGTGCTGCGACCAGGCAACAGTACCCCAGTGGGACGTTTCCTGTCAACTAGTTAAAGTCTTATTTGTGCATGAAGACTATATTGCATTCTTGAGGATATTTTTGAACTTGGGAGCTTTAAAATGTATTGCAATGGAAGAGTCCCCAAGAACCAGTGGTGATTTAACCAGCTAATCCTTCTTTACTGCTCTGGGGGCTGATCTCATCAGCTTGGGTCAGCAGTAATGAATAGCTGTTACATCAGGGCCAAGACTGGTGTGCTCTGACACAGTATACTTGGGTGTGAAGAGCCTGCAGTGTGGTATTTTCATGTGTGTGGGAGCAGTGTGACTGAATCTGACTTCATCATTGTGGTCTTTCTTGTCACCGTCATCATTATCATGGAGTGAGTTTTGTCTGAGTGGGTGGGGTTCACATAAATAAACTTCACAGCAGACTTGGGATTTTTTTCAGTCTGTCTTGCTTCTTGCAAGGTCTAGAGTCTTCATAATTACACTAGGAAAACTGAGGGCAGATTCTTAAAACACTTGAGAAAAATCCTAACTCAGGAACAGTGAGTTCTTTAGGCAGGCTGGCGGCTCTGGTTGGGATTGTAGTAGAACCTAGGATCACCTCAGAGCAGTCCTAGCAGGATAAAACCAGGAAATGTCACTAATAGAGTCACTAAAATAATAGTCACTAAAAGCCAATAATAAAACCCAGAAAGATCATAACAATTGGCTCATGGAGGAAACTAGCTAGGGAACAACTTGCAATGTACTTAACACTACAGCTTGTTTTTGTGTTTCTGTGTCTACATATAAATAGTTTACTAAATAAAATCTAATCTAATTTATTTGTATAGCACTTTTTACAACTGGCATTGTCATAAAGCAGCCTTACCAAATCAGTAATCAGTATGAGGACAAGAAACCAACAACATAAAAAGACCCCCAGTGAGCAAGCCAAAGACGACAGTGGCAAGAAAAAACTCCCTCAGAAAAACTTCCTCCTCCTCGGGTCGGCTCTATTTATAAATTAATGGTAAAAGTCACCGAACCACCACACAAGACTCTACTGCTACTCTAATGCTGTTCTAGGTGTGCTATATAATCTTAATATCATAATATAATAATGATATAGTGTGACTAATACAATCCTAATAGTCATAATGATGGTAATATACGGCACAGAGAATCAAGCTAAACGGTGCTTGTTCTCCTCTAGGCTATCTGAACACTAGCCTTACCAGTCTGGCTGTTTTTGCTGAGTTTTCAGACCTGCTGAATGATATGTACTGCATCTGACATGCTTGTGTGCAACAGAATGCCAGCTAGAAGGAATCTCTGGTCTCTTCTCTCTGCACTGTTTTGAGTGGGGCAGAGATAGCATTGAGCATTGTTTGAGTGGAAAGGTTAGCATTGTCAGCTGATGGTCTGCTTCTCGCTAACCTTCATTCTAGCCTTTGCCAGACTACAGAGTACGTCTGGGGCCTGCCCAGTTGCTTTTGTATGCCATTCTATGGGCTAAGATAAGACGGCCTTATGTGTGGAAAGGTCACAGCCGTGTGTGAGCGTTTTCCTTGGGCTATGGTGAAAATAACCTAATATAAAAGCGTGTTTAGGACCAGAGCCAGTAATGGTCATTAAATTAGTCTTGAATGTGTATATTTTGTGGACCGGTTCATGACCTGTACAAATAAATCCAGATGTGTTGCATTATTTAATATTGGAGTCTATGACTTATTAAACAGCTTTTAATGATCTTTTAGCCTGGCGACCAATGATTCCAGGTGGCCACTGGGCCCACCTCTGATCAGGCGGAGGCAGATGGGAAGATAAATGGATGGATAATCTTTTAATAAACACAATTATCACCTTCTGTATGATATAGGCTACAGCACTATGTCACCAGTTCCTTTTTTCCAGCCTCTGGCTGCAATTAGTGTTGCTGACATTGTTCTCTCTTTCTTTGTCCGCAGGCCTTGTGAAAATTAAAGAAGCAAAGGACATCGAGGTTAAGCTGAATGAGGTGGAGAAGCTGCTGAAAAACACCATAAACATGCCGTGGAAGGTGAGTACCCATACATGGTAGCAGGAGTGACTATGGCTGCATTCACATTTTAAGCCCAACTGCTAAATTCTTCACCGTTCTCAAAACTGTTGTTCAGCTGCCAGCAAATAACTATTTGCATGATCATTATTATTATTAATCATTCAACTCATAATATATAGCACTTCATTTTATAGGTCAATCAGATCAAAGTTAAATTTACAAAAACATTAAAAATGGTGAGCATTGGTTTATTTTTCTAAAGGTGTGCAAAAAAGGCTGATTTGTGTAAATGATCATTGTTAGTAACCAAAACCAAGCACTGTGTGCCATTATTGACCCAGTACAGCACAAACGATGGGCAGAGGTTTTTGGCTGGTTATGGTAGATGAGGGGTCTCAATGTGAGATTTTTGGATGTATTGTTCAACTTAAGTAACTAAAACAATCACAGCAAATATGTCTGTATTTTAGTCTCAGAATGCATCAGAATATTCATGTTAAAATGACTTACAATTACAACCGAACCTTTTCACCTTTTCATGAGTTTTCATGTCACATCAAGAGCCATATGCAAAGGTTTTACATTTATTTTTCAGAAGAACCATTTAACCAGAGATCTTTCCTTTGCCATGTTTCTATAAAACTCTTTGCTTTTACTAAACAGTCACTGAAGAACCCCTTTTAAGAGTATACCTGCTGCTGACATGTCGACATTGTACAATGATGTTAGTCAGTGTTATGTAACAAATAAACATGAATTCAGCTACTCACATATTGGATATGTAACCCATCTAGGAGCACAGATGAAAGTGTGTCAGATCTCATTTAAAAAGTCTTTTGTGTCAGATATGTGCCATTTAAACCCTTTAATGTGAGTGTAAGCTGGGAGAAACAGTTTTTGCGTTGATGGAGTATCACTGTATGAGCTACCTGCTGTTCAAGTGGAAAAGCATGTTTGCTCTGGACTCAACCAGCTGACTAGTTTTAAGGACTATAGAATAGGGTTCAGGTAATATTAGCTTTAGAAAGCTGTGAAGGGCTGTAGATTAATGCTTAATGCTGTTGCTAATGCTATTATCCTTTTCAGTTTTCCAGGTCAGAGGTTGTGTTAACGTTCTTTGAACGTTCTCCACTTGATCAAGTGCTGAGAAACGACAACATTCACAAAATACAGCCCTGCTTCCAGAGCCCAGTCAAGATTTCTGGTATGTAATAAGATCAACACACACTACATTACTAAAGTAAATGCAAATGTAAAGCAAATGTAGTTTCTCCTAAGTAAAATGTTGCGGAAAGCTTATAACTGTAACTTCCTTATGTCTTCTGCAAATTCAGAAGGAATTTGAGTTCCCTCTACAGCTCCTCTGAAAAAGCTGCCATATGAACACTTGTATATGATAAAAAAAAAACCTTTAGACAGACTTTAAGCTCATTACACTTGTTTATGTGGGTTTTCTTGCAGAGATTATGAGGTCTAATGGGTTTTGTCTGGCAAACACAGAGACCATTGTATTTGATGAGAATGTTCCACAGGATAAGGAGAGACCCTCCTCTACAGACTCAGCCGAGCATTCGTGAGTTTCTCTTTCGTGTCATATATTGCAATATACACAGTTTATTTCACTTACTTTGAATGGTTGCTCATTTTAATAGCGGTATCATTCTTAGTATGATTCTGTTGATCGTACCCAACACAGTGTATCTGTTAACCCAAATCAGAAGCAATATTTTTTTATTATTTTTTATTATTTTCTAAATAAGATTTGAAAGTAAGATATATACACTATAGCTATCAGAGTATGACTATAAGTACATTTGTCAGTCTATGTAACAATGTCATAAAAAAGAAAAGGTAATTGTATAAATTACTTATTTTTGGATGTATAACCTATAATAAATGATTAATGAAGAAAAATGTTCAAGCATGAAATTCACACATAAGTATTTTCATTCTTATATTTCAAGGTTGAAGATTTTATTTAAGTTGCAATTTTTCAACCCCTCCACACAATAAATTAGAATTATTAATGAAATGTACAAATTTGTTATATTACTCGTGCTGAGCTATTTACATTGTTCTTGTTTGATTGTTCATTGTTCTTGTTATTGCAAACAGCTGAAGGTTTTATAAATTGTTCTTATAAACCCAGTTTGCAATGGAGGGTAATTTTAATATCAATTGTATTTGTCTAAAACATGCACAGTTTTATAAATGTACATACATCACTTGTAAGTGTAATATCAGTGGGGCCATTGGCACCACAGTCATGGAGTAACCCCATAAGATTAGGATTTCATAACAGTGAGTTTTGGACAATTTAGTGTTGTAATATTCCTTGAGAGCAAACTAGTCCATCACACAAAGGAAGTACCTCTGACCAACATTTCCTTCCCTGGGTGTGAGAAGGAAACTAAGGAATGAAACTGTAGACCCACCCTCATAGACCCTCCTACTAATGATATTCACACACACACAATTCACACACACAATTGTACCACACTAAGAAGAATTACAGAAATGCTATACACCATTAATTTAATCACTGAGGAGTCATGGCATGAATCATGGTAAAATCATTGACAATTGATTGATTGATTGACAACTAGCAGATAACATAACAGTCAGTAATAAATCTAAATTAAACTGTACTTAAAATGAATATAAACATGAAAGTGCAATGTTGTGCATAGAGAGTATGTATAGTGTTTGTATAGTATATGTATAGTATAAGTTAATGTGTATATCTTCAGTATTTTTATTTTTTACTACTGTGAATGTGTTCTCCTCATTACCTGTGTAATGTGATGGGACAATGAATGTGATTTAATTTTGATTTGATTTGAATTATTAAAATATGTGGGCTTATCTCATCAACTCATCAGCCATTTTAAAAATTGGTATGACTCAGTCATTACTAATTAACCCGATTTTACAAACATTTCTGCAGAGTAATGTATTTTTAACCTGTATAACTAAACCAAACAACTGTATAACTAAACAAACAAGTGTATGAATGATTAATTAAATAAATCAAATGTATGCAGTATTTATGACAGTCATGTTTATATACATACCTATATATACATCTTCTGTCTTCTCCCAATGCAGGTATGAGGACGATGCTAAGGAGTGTCTATCTGTGGAGCAGGATCTCAGCGATGATGACACAGAGGCTTATGTCACCAACCTGTCCTATTATCACCTGGTGCCCTTCGAAACTGACATCTTGGAGTGAGGGGACAGATTTCTTGTGTGCAGATGCTGAGAGGCAGACAATGCTTTTAACCTCCACTCAGGCTGTGAAGATGATCAGGCAGCTGTGTATGGAGATACTGCAGATGCTTGTGGGTTCAGCTTCTGACTAAAAGCGTTTGAAGGGGCCGCAAGAGACGGGGAAACAAAGAGACATACTTCATGTAGACAATACAGACCGAGCAACCCCTCTACAGTGTTTGTGGAACAGCTATGCCCACCTGTGCCTCTGATGCTGCTGTCGGCCATGTGCCTCTGTATGTAGCCTGGACTTCAAGCAGATAGTGTCTGCTGGGGACAGCAGAGTTTTAGCTATGGAGTCCCTGCAGTTAGAGACTGCAGAGTCATGTTTTCATTAAGACTGAAGGGTTGAGTACATTTCATGGATAAGCAAAAAATTGGCATTGCATGGTAATCAAACTAATGAATTAAATTAGACAAACAAACAGAATAGGGCCTGTGAAACATTGCCAGTACTAGAATTTCCAGCTTATCTTGAGAGTAGATGAGGCCACAGTGATGACAATCACCGTTCTTAATTAAGGAAGGGTGTTTCAGCAGTATTTCAGTTATTGGCCAGGTATTTTTTTCCTAGAAAAAAAAAACCATTTAGTACACTCTAAATCTTTATACATAGTGGTTGCAGGCCGATTAACAACCCTCAATTCTGCAGTGAAATGGTGCTGAAACTCAAGATGACTTGGACTTGTCATAACTGTGGAGATGTCTGGCAACTATAACAGTGGAGCTGAAGCTGAAGGCACAGACAGAAGATCTATATTTAGTTATATAGTCATTATTTTAAAGCTGAGTGTCTCTTCACATGGTGCTCTGAAAATCTGCCTCAATAAATACAGTGCATTCTCCTCAAGGAAGCAGTTGGAGGCCATTATGAGACACTCTCTCCTGTGCAGTCTGACCACAAAATGCTTTAGGATTGACTTTCCAAACACACAGGCTGGGTGGAAATCTTCTAGAAGGCCCTACTCCAGACTCTAGGGGTTTTACCATGGATTTTGTCTAGAGTTAGTATTGTTATTCCAATGTGATGTCTGGGCTGGTTGTTGTTTACATAGCAAACAGCAATTTTATTTATACATTTTCTGGACTGCCAAGTTACCATGACAATAACTTTTGATTATGTGCAAGTGACAAGAATGAGGAATGGCTATACATATAAATTATACTGCAGGTCAAAAGTTTGGAATCACTTGCCATGTTAATACATTTTGTAATGTTGTTCATTAATAACTTAACAGTATATTATTACATTAACTAGATTAACCAGATTTTGTATGTTTTATTTAATATTTAACATATTTTAGGAAGAGCAACAAAGTATTAAATGATATACTATAATTATTTATTTTAAAAATAAATAATACTTTCTATTAAGGATCCACCAATATACAATTTTTTTGTTGTTGTTTATTGGGGAGAGAGGCACAGTCTTACGAATCTTGTTTTTAAAAGTACTGTTTTGAAGTTGACATGATTTGTTTAAGAATAATAATATTGTTACACAAGTAATCAACTAATATAAAATTTGTTTATAAACAGTTTAGCCAAAAGCTAAATTAATTCTATACAGTTCTGTGTTTCAACTAGATTTCCAGCCTTCAAAAATTATCTTCAACCACATGATCTTACATTAGGACAAAAGGAAATATTTTATTTACATGACATCTGTAGTATTTAATTTGTTAAATCGTTTTTATTATTATTTAATGTTGCCTCATTTCAGATGCTCGATTATAACAGTGTTAACAATATCCTAGCTAGCTTTTACTGTGAGTTATATAGTTTAAAATAATCTCTCATAGGGCTCAAGGTTAATTAGACAAATAAATAATAAAACATGTTGCAATTTATACATACAATTCTAAATAAATCAATCAATCAGTCTTAAGAATAATCTGCCCAATTACTGTCAGAATTTACAGATTATGTTTTTGTGGTAATATTAAAAGATGAACAAAGGATTGGTTTAACTGATTGGTTTAACTACATCAAAAGTCTGTTACATGTAGGTTTGTGCCCTGGTATTTCCTGCATATCTGCTGTTGTTGATACATGTTTATAAAAATGTACATTTGGGGAAAATAACACCAAATATCTCAAACAGGATTAGAGAGAAATATAATATGTATTATTCTATACATATTATTATATACAAATAATGCAATAATCCTGTACCACCTACACATTTAGCTGGAATACAATAAATCAAATGATCAAATATCAGTTTAAAATATCTATTAAAATGAATAATTCTCTCTCTCATGTTAAAAATAATAATTCTTTAGCAATTATCTGATGGTACCAGTATTCTGATGTCATTGTCATCCCTACATAATACAGCATTCTCAGCTATACAATAAGCTTTCTTCTTAATTCAGAAACTTGCTTTCCACTAATGATATGAGACCCAAAGAAAAAAGGGTACCAGTATTATATCAGAATAATTGTGTGCATATATTACTTGTGCTGTAAAGATGGTTGACTCCAAACTTTTTAGCTGTAGTGTAAGCATCCCTGCTCATGTTTCTTGGGCACTAATGTAAAACTGCTTTTCTTTGACTGTTGTTTTTTTTTTTCATGTCAGAGGAGTGTCATTAGATTTTCCACAGTATTGTGCCATAGGATGAACCACAGAGTATACTGTAAGTTGTGATTTGCCACCCATTGAGCGACTGTGAACAGTAGCAGAGCTTTTTTCCTGCACTCATGAATGGTAGGGGCCTAAATATTCACTTGGCACACGGCTCCCCATCTAGACCCACACATACTCGCCCCATCCCACTTCCAGTCTACTTTGTAATGCAGTCATGCTCACTCTGCCGGCCGTGAGAAAGTTCCGCTCTTTCTGGCTTTTTTCTCAGCCCTGTCACCTTGTCACGCGAGCACAGAGCACACCAATAGAAGAATAGGACAGGACACAAGTGTTTACATGAGCAAACAGGGCGGATAATATTTGTCATTTTCTTTGTAATGTCAAAATTGACCCCATCCTCATTTGCCACACTGAATGGAATTGAAGTGTGAGGTCAGTCAGTCGATGCTGGATCACGTTGAATGGGCTTTTATCTCTACAACTTTATTATTCATGATCCCAGCAGGCTCAGCCATCGACTGATCATGCCTGTACAGGAGCCAAACATTCCAATGTGACTCCAGGGTCCTGTTCCAAGACCCATAAACAGTGTGCTTTCTCTTTTTCTGCATGAGCACAGCTGACACTGCAGTTTGGGGGAATGTGTGAGTCTTAAAAAAAGCTCCACTTTAACTGCATTTTCTTAAACTGAGTTATCAGCTGAAATAAAGACAGTAGGAGCAAATTTCAGCACAGTGTTGGACGTTGGCCACAGCAGTATTGAATATAAGCACTTGAGTCAAATTAGAAAACCCTTACTTGGACACTTTATATATTTAAATACCCTCTGGAGGCTTTTGAGACATTAGGATGAAGTGTAGATTGAACGGTTGCCTTTTTGCTACCATCTGTTTAGCTCTTACTGACTGCAGTGATATTGATGTGCTTCTTAAAGGGTGATTCCACTGATGTTTCAAAATTCTACATAATTCAATATAAAAAAGTAAGCAAAGTAATTCAGAGCAGTTTGGTGTGAAACTGTGATTTCTCACAGTGGTTGTGAATGAAACAATTATGTTTACAATACACATATATACATTTTATTCACTATCCAAAACCCATCAGTGAACTTTTTGAGTTTTTTAATCCAAAGTGATGGTAAATTAGTGTTAAATCTGAAATAACATTGAAAACTGTTATATCTGCTCTAGAAAACATACCTTCCCACTTTGAATATATTTACACATTTACATTTATTTTAGTCCCAAATTCCCAAAATCTGAAAGCTATTGTAAAGCAATGTCTCAGGTATTACAGGATAATTGTGTCACCATTTTGTGTAGTAGTATTTGCAAGGGAGCTGTTAGAACGGCCTGGGGACCATCACCACCACTCCGCATGACAGCTCTGGATGGCTTTGTTTATATCAGTTCTTTTTGATTTGGACAAATCATTGGAATCCCCTTTTAATTAGAGTATTAAGAGAAGACCAAAGCTTTTGGACAATGCACAAATACACACGTTTTAGGGGCTTTGTTTTATTCCGTTTTATTTAACGTGACATAGGATATTTATTTTTCTAAGCACAATTACGAATGCTTTTAACTTTTTCCATAATAAGAATGTTTGTGCTGCATGAACTGGTTGCAAGCCTATGCAATTAGGATCTGCAATGTTGGTGTTTGCTGTTGTTGGAGTCTGAATGATCACACTCTACTCAGTACTAATTGGATTAATACTTGTTGATCTTGGCTTTAATGATACTTTTAAATAATGTGCCAATAAAGTTTTTTGCACAACATTTGGCTTCTGAATATTAGTTATTCACCATTACTCCTCAGGCTTCTGTAGATTTCATTGAATAAGAAAAATAAATTATATACAATATATATATGCTGGTCATAAAATTAGAATATCATGAAAATCCAATAAAATCTACTCTTGAACAAGAGACAGCGTCAGAAGCGTCTCGTCTGGGAAATCAAGGTCCCAGAGTCTGGAGGAGGAGAGGAGATGCACAGTTGCTTGAGGTCCAGTGTAAAGTTTTCACAGTCAGTGATGGTTTGAGGTGCCATGTCATCTGCTGGTGTTGGTCCACTGTGTTTTCGGAGGTCCAAGGTCAACGCAGCCGCCTACCAGGAAGTTTTAGAGCACTTCATGCTTCCTGCTGCTGACCAATCATATGGAGATGCAGATTTCATTTTCCAACAGGACTAGGCACCTCCACACAGTGCCAAAGCTACCAGTACATGGTTTAAGGACCATGATATCCCTGTTCTTAACTGGGCAGCGAACTCGTCTGACCTTAACCCCATAGAAAATCTATGAGGTATTGTGAAGAGGAAGATGCGATACGCCAGACCCAACAATGAAAAAGAGCTGAGGGCCACTATCAGAGCAACCTGGGCTCTTATAACACCTGAGCAGTGCCACAGACTGATCGACTCCATGCCAAGCCGCACTGCTGCATTAATCCAGGCTAAAGGAGCCCCAACTAAGTATTGAGTGCTGTACATGCTCATACTTTTTATGTTAATACTTTTCATTTGGCCAACATTTCTAAAAATCCTTTTTTAAGTCTTAAGTAATATTCAAATTTTTTGAGATACTGAATTTGGGGTTTCATTAGTTGTCAGTTTTAACCATCAATATTAAAAGAAATAAACACTTAAAATAAAACAGTCTATTGTAATGAATGAGGGGGAGAGGGAAAGTGAGAGAGAGAGAGAGAGAGAGAGAGAGAGAGAGAGAGAGAGGGAGGAAGGATGGTTGAGGTTTGATAGTGTTTTGGTTTGACAATGTGATCATTTTATGTGCAACAGCTCCACCCTGTGGACAGTGGTTAATGCATAATGCCATACATTTTTTTAGAATAGGAAAAAGCTTTCTGCAATATGGCGATAATGTCTTCAGACAAAATCTTCAGACTAGTGTAGCTGAGAAATACAGGTTACTGTCACTTTATTAATTAATCTTAATCAGGACACATAAATCTTTAATAAAAGTGGCATTATGAAGGACAATATACAGCTTTCAGCCACTGGTACCATGTTTTATACTAGGTGAAAACAGAAAATCTGTGAATTTCAGACATTTTGGCTGTAATGCCTGTACAATTTTTTTTTTAAGAATACTTTGTCAATTCAGTGACCGATCACTTGTTTTGCTTCAGGCTTCAATGAAGGCAAACCAACTAGAGGTGATCAGGCCCCGGCTTGTGTCTTAGTAGCTTATTAAGTCCACGGATCCCCCCGTTTGATCTGCAGCCATCTCAACGCTCCTCTGCAGCATCAGAGATCTTCCCGGTGGCTTTTCTGATGTGCAGCCTTCTGATCCCCAACCTCTTGAGAGCCCTGCAGAGTGACTGGCCTACAAAGCCTCTGCACCCGACTTTGATAGCACCACACCAGGTCTTCCATCTTTTGCTTCGGCATGCGCTTGCCAGCTCCTCTTACTTAGCCCTCTTCCTCTCAAAAGCCTTCTCCAGCCGAACTTCCCAAGTAACCATTAGCTCCAGTAGGCCCACTTGTCTTGTTATTTTAGACATCAGTACCATTTTTGGCGATGGGGGTAGGAAATTTGAGCTGCCTATCTAGGTCCTCCTTCAGCTGCCAGTCCCTTGCGTTGCCAGGTCATGCATTGGTCATTGGCACGTCGTAGACCAGCAGGGGCCAGAGCAGATGTGGTTGAATGCCTGACCTGACCTCTACACTCCACCTCCGCTGACTTCATCCAGCATATTCATATCCAGCGCAAACAAAATGACTGAAATGATACACCCTGTGATAATGCCCTCCTCCAACCGATGAATCACAGATGTTGTTGTTCTAGATGTGATTCTCAGACTGAAACAGTTGTAATAATCCAGAATGAGGTCCCTGACATTGTGCCAATATTGTTCTGCAAGAGCACAGTGTAGACTATCCTCAAATTCAGACATCTGGAATTTAAAATGTACCAAGAAAAGATGGTAAAAAGAAAATATTAAAATCAATAATTTGCCACTTGGAGACCTTGAAAGGCAGTAAGGCATCAACAACTCTTGGGCATAACTGTAAAAGATTAGAAGTTAGGAAACTGTCACTGTTGGCGATAACATCAAAAGACTTTGAACTAAATTGCTGCATCTTTAAAGATATAACATTATCTTTATATGATATGAACATGATGTAAACATGAGTGCACATGAGGGACCTTCTAAAATGAAACATTTTGTCACTGTTTTTCTGTGATGACTGTAGAACACAAAATTATCAATTGCAGTTTAAAGAAACTGAATATAGTTGTATTTATCAGGCCCTCGTTATCATGCCCTCCCCCGGGGCAAACTTGAGCCGCCGTTCACAGGCCCAAATTAGGACTTACAGTTCACTTCCGTTTTGTTTGTGTTCATTGCTGTTCATTTGCCGTCATTCAAGGTCCATTGTCTGCTCATGTGTTTCACCTGGGACTGGGAGTACTTAAGGGGCTCTACTGCAACCATTCGTTTCAGCAATTCAGCAAAACCATGCGCTCAGCAATTACTCACACGTTTGTTCAGGTTGGCCAGAGTTCTGTTCTTAGTCAGGAGGATTCGTAGTGTATTTCTAGAGACAAGCAAGGTATGGTCGCTTCCTGTTCATGGTCCTAGGTAAGCTTAGTTCTAGGCAGTCTCTGCTGGTTCAGGTTGGGTTGGCCTTGTTTTCTAGTCAGGCAGCTGGCTCCCCAGCTATCTCTGTTTCCCACAGAGCACGGCTCTGCCCTTAGGTTATATCAGCCCCTTTCTGCCCAAACTAGGCTTGTGGCTTTGTTCACTAAAAGTACCCCTTTTAGTTCACTCTGTCGTAGTTGTCCCGTTCAGCTCCCTAACTCCTCCCAGTCCCAGGTTTGTTGTGTTCACCCTTTGGTTTGTCATGTTTTGATTCTGTTCACTGTTTTGTCTCCCTCTGTTTGATATCTTTGTTTACGTTAATAAACCATCTTGCTTTGAGTCCATCTCTGCAAGTGTTCATCCCTTCTTGTCTGGCTGTACACACCATGACAGAATTGACAGTAATCAGTTCAGCTGTATAGGCATGGACAATAGTATGGTTTAACTGGAGACCACAATAAGCACCCCCTCCCATGCAGTTATCCAGAGAGACACTGTGGATTGCAAATACCTAATACCAAACGTTGCTAATTTGTTGTAATGATGTAAAATTATGTAGTATTTTTGTAGTATCAGCCGTGTCCAAGAGAAATTCAATGAGCATTTTGTAAAACTTTTAATAATATTGATAATATTAATAAGAAGACAAAAAATAATAATAATAATAATATCATCAACTTAAGAACCGATTCATGTTAATTTACAGTGATATTTGTGACACTTAATATCAAGCATTCAGGACTGATCACAATGAGGCCACTTATATGGTCAATTGCAGTTTAAGTGCAACTGGAATATTAATGACTAAATTTGAGGAGCAATATGAGAACAAAACAGGGACTGAATTAAGGTAAGCTCCAGAAGCAGGTTAGCACGACACTTCATGTGTCTGCCAAATTGCAATAAAATAAACACTAAATCCAGATTATTAAATTATACAGCAGATTAATTGTCCAAAATCCTGTTTAATTATTCAGTAACATTTATTGTTGGCCTAATATAAAATGTGGTTCCAGTAATTCAAAGCTCTAAATAATTGAGTTCAGTCATCAAATTAAAATCCATGTCTGAAATCCACTGATTTTCTGTATTCGCCTAGTACAAAACATGGTGCCAGTGGCTAAAAGCTGTATATTTTCCTTTAAAATGTCACTTTTATTAAAGATTTATGTGTCTGATTAAGATTATTTTAATAAAGTACCTGCGCAAAACTGTATTTCCCAGCAACACTGAGTAAAGAATAATAAAAAAAAAAACGTATTATTCATTGTATATTAATTTGAGTTACTTTTAATAAGCTTTTAAATTGTTGTAAATACTCTGTCTTCTTAAACTGGTTTATCATTTTCAATTCCAAAAATGTTTTATTAGGTTTAGGAGGGACTTTTATTTTGACAGAATTTCGTTTTGGACTCTGTATAGCGGCCGCGATTGTGACGTCATACCGATGACGTCACCGCCGCGGCTCCTATATAAAGGCTCGCTTCTCCCTCATTCCACCATTTAGGATTCTGCAGCTCGCAGGAACGACGGCTCTTTCTTTCTACAGGGAAAACAATGGAAACCACTAAAGTCTTAAGAAGCTTGGGGTACGAGGTCCTGGATGACCTCGGTGCAGGGGTTTTCGGCAACGTTAAGCTGGCCACCTCAGATAGGCACCCAAACCTAGTGGCCATTAAAATTATGGACCGCAAGCAGATGACACCTCATGTTGTTTCAAAATTCCTGCCCCGGGAACTCGCCATAATCAAAAGAGTGAGGCACCCTCATATTATTCAGGTGCATGAGATGTTTGAAATGGCTAATGGACAGGTGTTTGTTGTGATGGAGGCTGCCTCGATGAATCTCGTCGAAAAGGTCGAACAACACCTCATCCCTATCGACCAGGCCAAGCAGTGGTTTGCGCAGATCGTCGATGCCATGGTGTATCTGCATGAGCAGGACATAGTCCATCGTGACCTGAAATGCGAAAATGTTCTACTGACCGCTGACAACCAGGTCAAAATAACAGACTTTGGTTTCAGCCGCATTTCAAAAGGATTCCCTGAGCTGAGTGATACGTTTTGTGGCTCTCCCTTCTACGCTGCCCCTGAGGTGATCATGTCCAAGGCCTACGATCCAAAGAAGAGTGACGTGTGGAGCCTGGGAGTCATTCTTTATGTTATGGTCGTCGGGTGCTTGCCCTTCTACGACTCCAGTTGGAAAAACCTCCCATCGTTTCAGTCCGAACCACTGGCGTACCCAGAAGGGACTGGAGTGGAGGAGAAGTGTCACGACTTCATTTCCTACATGCTGGAATTCGATCCTGCCACTCGGCCTTCGATGGCAGAAGTGGCACAGCACCCTTGGCTCGAATCCACACACAGCAGTCCCTCCTCCTCCAAAACTGACGATCATGAGTGTGAAGGTCAGGATGGTGAAAGCAGAGCAAGTTCTCAGCAAGACGTCAACCCACTTGACGAGTCCCAGGCCTCTTGCTCTGGCAGTGAGGTAGACACACTCACATCTCAAGACGGCAGGTACGAGTATCTGATGCTGCAGGAGGACAGCAGTGGAGCTGGTGCAAGTCTGACTTGCCAAAACGTAGAGGATGTGGGGGAGGAGTCTGGCTGCCGACCACTTAGTGCTGCAGTTGAAAGGGCAGCCAATGCTCGCACTAGTATTATAGAACCCATTCTCAAAGCCTCCCGGTCTCTTCGGCAGAGAATGAAGAAGTTTTTCAAGAGGAACTTTGAGGTGCATGACTCTTCCGCTACTCCCCTGCAGGAAGCTTGTAATTCTGCTTCCTCTACTGAAGCTCCTGCTCTTCCAAGTTCTGAGCAGACATGTGGGGATAAGCAGAGAACCAAGAGACTGAGACTCCCCAAGTTTAAGTTATGTGGGTCTTCCTGGAGGAAGTAGTAGTGTGCCTGGAGGAAGGAGGATGGTGCTTGGAGGTGGAGGAGTGTGTCAGGAGGAAGAGGAGTGTGACTGGAGGAGGAGGAGTATGCCTGGAGGAAAAAGCAGTGTGCCAGGAGGAAAGAAGGATTGTGCCTGGAGGAAGGTGTAGTGTGCCTGGAGGAAGAAGGAGTGTACCTGGAGAAAGAAGGAGTGTGCTTGGAGGAAGAAGGAGTGTACCTGGAGGAAGGAGGAGTGTACCTGGAGGATGGAGTAGTGTACCTGGAGGAAGGAGGAGTGTACCTGGAAGAAGGAGTAGTGTGCCTGGAAGAAGTAGAAGTGTGCCTGGAGGAAGGAGTAGTGTGCCTGGAGGAAGGAGTAGTGTGCCTAAAGGAAGGAGTAGTGTGCCTGGAGGAGGAGGAGTGTGTCTGGAGGAAAGAGTAGTGTGCTTAAAGGAAGGAGGAGTGTACCTGGAAGAAGTAGAAGTGTGCCTGGAGGAAGGAGTAGTGTGCCTAAAGGAAGGAGTAGTGTGCCTGGAGGAAAGAGTAGTGTGCCTGGAGGAAGGAGGAGTGTGTCAAGAGGAAGAGGAGTGTGCCTGGAGGAAGGAGTAGTGTACCTGGAGGAAGGAGTAGTGTGCTTAGAGGTGGAGGAGTGTGCCTGGAGGAAAGAGTAGTGTGCCTGGAGGAAGGAGTAGTGTGCCTGGAGGAAGTAGTAGTGTACCTGGAGGAAGGAGGAGTGTGCCTGGAGAAGGGAGTGTGCCTGGAGGAAGGAGGATGGTGCCTGGAGGAAAAAGGAGTGTACCTGGAGAGACTCCTATCAGTCTCTCCTCTCCAGGTTTAGGATGGAAGTTGCTGCTGCAAAAGCATCTTTCTACAGGGGGAAACTGGAAGCATCTGCATCTGACCCACACAAAGTCTTCACCATCTTCTCCTCTCTCCTCAACCCTCCAACTCCCCCACCACCCACTACCCTGTCTGCAGAAGATTTTGTCTCCTTCTTCGAAGAAAAGGTTGACAAGATCCGCAGATTCCGCCCCCCTGCCTCTACCCCCCTCTCTAGACACTGCCCTCCTCCTCCCTCTTCTCTGTCATGCTTCTCTCCTCTTTCCACAGATGACCTCCTTCATCTTCTCACCTCTAATAATCCTACCACCTGTCCGCTAGACCCTGTTTCATCCACACTGTTCCAAACTATTGCTCCGAACCTCCTTCCTTTCATCTCCTCTATCATAAACAGCTCTTTATTGTCAGGTCATGTACCATCCGCCTTCAAGTCTGCCAGAGTTGTGCCTATCATAAAGAAGCCAACTCTGGACAGCTTGGACATCGGCAAGTACAGACCCATTTGTCTTCTCTGTTTTCTCTCAAAGATTCTCGAACGCTCTGTCTACAACCAACTGTCTCTCTTTCTCTCTCTAAACAATCTACAGGACCCCAACCAGTCTGGCTTAAAAGCTGCTCACTCTACTGAAACTGCTCTCATTGCAGTTACTGAGAAGCTCCATGCAGCTAAAGCTGCTAGACTGTCATCGGTTCTGATCCTTCTTGACCTCTCCGCAGCTTTTGACACAGTGGACCACAAGATCCTCCTGTCTATCCTTGCCGGCCTTGGAATTACCGGCACTGCATGGCAATGGTTTGCATCATACCTGCAGGGACGCTCATACCAGGTAACATGGCAGGGGGACACATCCGCTCCTTGTAGTCTCTCCACTGGTGTTCCACAAGGCTCGGTTCTTGGTCCTCTTCTTTTCTCACTCTATACTAGCTCTCTTGGTAAAGTGATATCCTCTCATGGATTCTCTTACCACTGTTACACCGACGACACTCAACTCAGGCTTTCCTTCTTACCGTCTGACACACAGGTTTCCGCCCGTATCTCAGCATGCCTCACCGATGTCTCTTCTTGGATGGCGGCTCACCACCTCAAACTCAACCCAAGCAAGACGGAGCTGCTGTACATCCCGGGAACTGCTGGACCAAAAAACGATCTTGCCATCACCTTTGAGAACTCACTGGTCACTGCTTCAACAGAAGCTCAAAGTCTTGGTGTAGTCATGGATGATCAGTTATCGTTCTCAGGTCATGTTGCAAGTGTAACTCGGTCCTGCAGATTTCTCCTGTACAACATCCGGAGAATTCAACCATTCTTCTCTAGAAAGGCCGCCCAGGTGCTTGTTCAGTCTCTCGTCACTTCCAGACTTGACTACTGCAACTCTCTTCTGGCTGGTCTCCCTCTGCGCACCATCAGACCCCTGCAACTCATCCAGAATGCAGCGGCACGGTTCCTAAGTTCAGCCATGTCACTCCACTGCTGCGTTCTCTTCACTGGCTTCCTGTAGCTGCTTCCCGCATCAGATTCAAAAGCCTGATGCTGGCCTACAAAGCCAAGAACGGACCAGCCCCTCCATACCTGATGGCAATGGTCAAAAGCCGATCTGCACCAAGAGCCCTTCGAGCTTCAAGCACGGCTCGGCTCGACCCGCCATCCCTCAAAATCCACGGAAGACAAGCGTTCAGGCTTTTTTCTGTCGTAGCCCCAAGGTGGTGGAACGAACTTCCCCCGGCTGTCCGAACGGCAGAGTCGCTCACTGTCTTCAAACGCAGACTGATTCTTCAGAGAATACTTGAGCGAATAGCAGTGGTCACCCTATTGACTTGTGTCTAGTAGTGTCTTAACTTAGAGGTATCTTTGAATTTTAGCCTTTTCAAACTAGCTGAGGTTTTTCTTAAGTAAATAGCAAAGCACTGTTGTAAGTCGCTCTGGATAAGAGTGTCTGCTAAATGCCTTAAATGAGTAGTGTGCCTGGAGGAAGGAGTAGTGTGCCTGGAGAAAGGAGTAGTGTACCTGGAGGAAGAGGAGTGTGCCTGGAGGAAGGAGTAGTGTGCCTGGAGGAAGGAGTAGTGTACCTGGAGGAAGAGGAGTGTGCCTGGAGGAAGGAGTAGTGTACCTGGAGGAAGGAGTAGTGTGCCTGGAGGAAGGAGTAGTGTACCTGGAGGAAGGAGTAGTGTGCCTGGAGGAAGGAGGAGTGTGCCTGGAGGAAGGAGTCTAGAAGTTTAGAAAATATTGTGTAAGTGAGTCAGAAGCATTATCCTATGATAATGATAACTGATACTACAGATATGCACATTTAGGTGTAATAACATATGCACCCTCATATTAACACCATATGAACATTTGATCTTCATTTAAACAATATTGAGAGATGGAGGTAATATAACTACACCAGTTAAACTAAAGAAATTCTTGACATCATTCGTAAAACTGTATGTTCATCAACATCAATGTTCTACACAGTGCTGATAGAAATCAGGAGGTGATGTGCTATATTTACACTGCAGATAGTTCACTGACGTTTTTGTGTGGAATACTGATATAGGAAAAACGTGGTAAAGTTCCTGAAGGCTGATTGCCTTAGAATATCCTCCATGTCTGTCAGGAGTGCAGTGTAGACACAATTTGGGCCAAAGGCATCAGGTGACACCCATTACCTTTACCAGTAGTGACGCAGCTTTTAGCTACATTCAGTGCTTCAGACTGACAGCATTTCTATTATCCATGTGATCATACTGGGAGGCAGCCTGATAAAAAGCTACTTAGAATGTACAAGCGGTTCAATAAAGATGCGACCCAGCAGTTCATTCTGGACAAGCTAATGATTTGAGCTAAAGGTCAGTTCCTGCAGAAACAGTCATTTCACATAAGATGTAGACAGTTGGCTTTAGCTGGTTGAGTATTTCTGACGTGTATCATTCCTCCCAGTAACCACAGAGTCCACATGTAGGTTTAAAAATGTTTACTGAAGAAAAGTTTTGTCTTACCAACAATTAATTTAAAATTCCACCAAAAAAAAGCAAAAGGTCTAAGCTGTGCTACTATTAAAAAAAACTGTGCGCTCCATTTTCCCACCAAACCAAAAACTGAATCACCCCCTTAGTGAGCAAAAAGACCCCGAACATTCCTACAGCGTTTCTTAAAGAGACAGGATACAATTACACCATGAGTGCAGTTAACAGCAAAGAAAATGTGTTCCACTACGTGTTCTGTATGTTTTCAACATTTCTAAGACATCAAACAAATATTGCAAAACAAAATATACAAATCAAGGCAGTCCTTCTTTTGGCTCCTATACTCGGTTCATACATTTTTAAAGGTAAAGGTGGGCAGAGCGGTGGGCAGCCAACTCCAGGGCCCGGGGAGCAGAGAGGGTAAAGGTCCTTGCTCAAGGGCCCAACAGTGGCAGCTTGCTGAGCCCGGGTATCACACCCACAACCCTGTTATCGATATCCCGGCGCTCTAACCGCTGAGCCACCACTGCCCCGTAGTCTGTGACTGTGAGTAATGACAAACTGTCTTTCACAGTCACAGACTATAATTTTTTTAGAGCCCCTGTTGATCACAGGCCCTTAGATTCGTCCTAACTATTTCCCCCCATTTCGGCGCCCCTGTGCGCTGGTACGAGTGGATCAGACAGGGCAGTGCTGCTGGAGAGGTCAAACACCTCAGCCTCGCTGCTGGACTGAGAACAGTCCACCAAACAGAAATATCCAGCCAACAGTGTCCTGTGGGAAGCGTCCTGTGACCACTAATGAAGGACTAGAGCATGACCAGCACCAACTGTGCAGCAACAGGTGAGCTTCTATCTGCAACGATGTTAGGAGCTGCTTTTTCTGACATGATTTAGTGACACTAAGCAGCTTTCAGCTAACATTCAGTACGAGCCGTCACACTAACACTTCAGCTACCGAGTTCACTAGCCTCTTGACTAATGCAAACCATACACCAGAGGACATTCAGGACTCTCTCTGAAAATGCTTTTACAGGACTAAAGTCTGACGCCTCTCGCATCTAAAGACAGTTTGTCATTACTCACAGTCACAGACTATCATTTTGCAAATACTGAGAATCTCGGTGTCCCTCTTTGCAAGAATGCAACTACATTCCTTTGAGATCATTTCCTATCAAGGTCCCTTTGGAAATGTACAAGAAGAGAGAGGTTAAAAAGGTGTTTTTCTGAAAGGTAAGCAGTGTCCCCCTGAGACTGATCCTCTTTACCTGGAGAGCATTATCAGATACTCGTGTTTGTATGTTTTCTCAGACTAGGCAAATGATGAGTTCATTGTAAACAGTGTAAAAGTGAGTAAGAGCATTAAAAGGGAGATTATTATAGGTTGAATTGAGCATGTTTGCTCCGTTTTAGAAACGGGAGGGTCAGTTATGAAGACATGGCGACTGAAAGACTGCATAGTAGTGTGGGATGTAAGTGGTCAGAGGGGGAGAGCTGTAGTTTCACCTCTGTTCTCATCAGTAACCCTCAGAGCGCTCGATGACATGTTTGGAAGAATCTGACCAATCACAAATGAGCTCTGACGACGAGTCCTTAAATATGCTGCGATACGACTAGTTTTCGCGATCATGGTGAGGAGAAATAAAATGTGTTTTTCTTCGCCCCGAGTGCGAAGACTAGCTTAATAAAATACGTTCATCTACCTCGACCTGACAGATTTCTCTTTTTTTCATGAACGGGAACAAAAAAAAAGAAAGTTATGAACAAACTTTATCATTTACTACTGCGACGTCCGTCCTCTACTGCGCATGCGTGGTGCTGTGCTGCTTGACAGACATACAGCGTGGAAAGTGCACACACCAGTTTATGCTACATTTCCAACACTGCTGTACTGGACAGCACCAGACCATCATAAACCAACATATGCTGCCTATTGAACACTGCTGCCCTGCTCAACGAGCACCACGCCAGTGTAACAACGTTACATTAAAGAGGTAATTAAATATTGAGTTTCACCAAAATTACACCATTTCTGGTTAAAAAAAAAAAAAAAAGAATTAAAAAAAAAAAAGTTACAATTATTTTTAAGGAGCTTTTCTTTTCTTGCTGTGACTCCACTGCAGACCATGTCCCTCTGCTGCTGCCGTACCTCCATCAGATGAGCGAGAGCTCTGAAGCTGCTGAAGTTCCTCATTAATAAATAATTTAATAGAATTTAGTCCGTTATTAATACTTTAAAACAACACATTATATGAGCAGGTGGTATTTTTCAGAGTGTAGTTGTGCTTCTAAATGCTGTTTTTATCTCATTATCGCTTCAGCTAACTGAGCCATGGGAGCGGAATAGCTGTCTTAAACTTACCCTCGGCAGTACAGTCGGATTATGAACATAAATAAACTTCTCATTTCTGCTTATTTATTAATATGTTCAGCTTGTGTGGTCTGCAGTCGTCTAACACAAGAGAAGAGTAACACTATAAGCTCTGTTTCAGGTCTGTGCTCCATAGTCTGTTCCCTCCAAAAATGTGCAGTGCATGCTGCTGCTGCTAGCCTCGCAGCGTTCAGTGTTTTTGGAGTCTGTTCTGCAGTTTGCTCATTTTATTGTGCAATTTTGGATTTTTTATAATGTGGACAAATTATAGGATCTCGTGCATGTTATTGTAGTATGAAAATCGCTCTTTTAAAAGAAATACTGTAAGTTCAGATGAGTGAGAGCTCTGAGATGGACCACTTGTGTGGTCTGCAGTCGTCTAAGAGAAGAGAAGAGTAACACTATAAGATCTGTTTCAGGATAAACAGAGTGGAAAGAGAGCCCTTGTGTCCGACTGTTTGATGGCCGATCAGTAGTCGTTACACCAGAACCAGACCAGCTATAACATCACACCAACTCTCAAAAAATTGAAATGGTTTTCTATTATAGTCCCGTTGGGAATTTACAAGAAGAAAGAAGTTAAAAGTTGTGAAAAGCTGTGAAATATTCCAAAACGTGGACACCAGGTGGTGGTGATAGGCTGAATATGGCAGTGAACCGTGGTAGTGCAGTTGGACACCTGGTGGTTGATGCCGGTATTGCAGATGGAGTTGGAGGTTTGCGTTCAGATACTGTGAATAATTTCTCAGGTTTGATGCTGGGTATGTTATATCTTTATATGTATTTAATTAAACGTATATACTACTGGATATCTTATGATGTGTTATAGTGAAGCATGCCAAATTCGTTTCAGAATTTCACAAAAAAAGACCAACAATGATAAACTGTTATTTTTAATTCCTCCTAAAGTCTAGTACCAGCAGCAGCACTCAGTCAAAGCACTAGTGGCAGCTGATGATGTGTAGGGTTTTTTTTTTAAGCTGTTATAGCCTCACCCATTAATATTCTGAATGAATGTACCACATATATATAATGTTGGAGAATGAACAATTTTATGAATCTGTTAATTGATCGATTTGATCTAATCCATTTCATCTCTCGATTTGATTTCAAACAGAAGCCTACACCACCCAGTGACCGCATATGCCTCACCCACAGCTTACTTTCAGGAAAAAGTACAGGTAGCTTACACAAAATACATGCATCTTACATCAGAAAGAGGCCACAAAGGTTTGTTGTTGGGAAGTGTTCAAGGAGAAAACCATTCCTGTCTTAAAAACATAAGAGCAAAACTAAAGTTTACTAAAGAGGACATCTGGAACAATGTGCTTTGGATAGAATAATTTTGCCCTCATGTTTTTGACCACAAGGATTTCCTTCTTGAACACCACCCAATGATGTATGATCTATGTACTTGTAGTTCCCGTGATAACATTTTAGGCTTGTAGTCTGCTCTTGGGTTGAACTTGCAGGGATCTCTTTGGATCTCACCATGGTGATACCACTCACTTCACCAAATAATACCAAAACCAAACTGAATGTCTGAGGATTTTAAAAAAGGATATTTGAATCATTGTCCAAAATAATCTCTTCTAATCATCTGCACCTGATGTGATGCACCTGCTTCTAATTTTAGGTGTTTTACGTACAAATTAATTTGGGGATGTCCTAAATTCTCACTGAAAATTGCATTTTGGATGTTCATCGCATAATCAAATGTCCATACATTTAAAATGTTAATAAAAAGGTTTTGTTTTTTCCAAAAGACTAAGTAAGTGAATTGAATAACAAACTAATAAATTAAGATTTTTAATATTACTTATTGCCATGTCACTGTCTAATATATATATATATAATCTATAATATGCATCCACAGAGGGGTCCGTGGCATTCATTACGTCTGCTCCATCCACATTCTATGAACCTCCCACTCCTAAATGGGTTTTGAGAGAGAAAACAGAGCCAGTTTCTATTCAGGTAATTATGTCGTGTTCTTCAAAGTCTGGTCTACCAAAAACCAAATTGAAGTTTGCCATCCCATTGGTCCACATTCGTAGAGTAAAAATGTCTGAAACTCATACCATGAAGACAAAACAAAGTATTCTTCAAGTATGTATGGGTGTGATTTCATAATAGTTTGATTCTTGTTTTTTAGGACTTCAGAATCATGCTGGAGTTCAACATTTTTTAAAAAGTAGAAAACTGTCTGGTTGAATTATGGGTGTATTTAGAAAAGGGCAGTAAGTTTAGTCATTGCTAACCAAGGGTGACAAATGTGGGACATATCATTTACTGGCATATCCTTTATGTTTGTGTGCAAATGTAATGTATTTAATCTTTGTTTTGTGTTCGAAGAAAGTGAGTGATGAGTTTTGTGGCTCTCCCTTCTATGCTGCCCTGAGGTGATCATGACTGAGGCCTACGATCCAAAGAAGAGTGACGTGTGGACTTCTTCCTCCTCTATGACTCCTCCCATCTATTCAGCGCAAACCACTGTTTGTTTGTTTTGGGGGGTTTTTCAGAGGGGATCACAGTGGAGGAGAGGTGTCACACCTTTTGTCTCCTTTATGCTAGAAGTCGATCCTGCCACTTGGTTTTCGGTGGCAGAGGTGGCAGGCACCCTCGGCTGCCGACCACTTTGTGCTGCAGTTGAAAGGGCAGCTAATGCTCGCGCTAGTATTATAGAACCAATTCTCAAAGCCTCCCGGTCACTTCGGTGGAGGATGAACTTTGAGGTGCATGACTCTTCCTCCACTCCCCTGCAGGGAGCTTGTCATTCTGCTTCCTCTACTGAAGCTCCTGCTCGTCCAAGTTCTGAGCAGAGATGTGAGGATAAGCAGAGAACCAAGAGACTGAGATTCCCCAAGTTTAAGGTATGTGAGTCAGGTGTGAAGTGGTTGTGATTTTATACTGTAAAATTACTTTAAACATTTATCAGAAATGTTTCAGTTGGTCAGTCTTTGTCATTTTATTTCTTCAACAGATCCTGAAGAAGACGTCCAGGGTACTCCCTTTGTAGAAGCCTAGCATGGCTCCAGCTTATGATGTACCGACTGGGCTCGATTCAGAAGAAAAGGTCCCGCTGCGTGGGCCAGTGGTCGAAGCATAACCCATGCACCCACAGCCCACAGTGACGCAGGACACTAGGAGACTGAGAGTTCTGCCAAACTAGAGTTCTAACCAAACTAAGGTTCACCTTTAAGGTATGTGAAACAACCAGTCAATTAAGCCAGGTGGAGGGGGGGCAGGAGGAAACAGTAAATTATATATTAGTATCATATTGTTCATGAACATGAGTGATCCTAATATAATTGAGCCTACAAGGATGAGCATGCAGCAGTGAGCTGGATGAGCAAATCTAGAGGATCAAGCCTGCAATAAACCGTAAGGTATATATCCTTAGTATCACGTTCAGGAAAAGATCAGGAGTAAGCCTGGAGACTAGGAGTGAGCCTGAAGGAACACATCTGGAGGATCAAGCCTGGAGGAGTGAGCCTGCAGAAAACCTGGAACCATAAATCAGGTATATATTTTTAGTATCATATTGTTCGGGAACAGGTCAGGAGTGAGCCTGGTGATGTGAACCTGGAGGAAGGGTTCTGCAGGACAGTACCTGGAGGAAGGAGTCTGCAGCAGTGTGCCTGGAGGAATGAGTGTGCCTGGATTTATTTAATAAAATAATTGATTATATAGAAAAAATATTGTATATTGTGCATTGTGTATATTGTGTATGTGAGTCAGAAGCATTATCCTTATTTACTCTATTAAAGTGTGATGATACAGATATGCACATTTAGATGTAATGAAATCTTTCAAAACAGGTTTCACAATAACAGTTGAATCTAATAAGATATCAGTAAGCTCTCACATTTGTTGCTTATGAGAACCGTTACTATTAACTTATGACAACGAGCTTTGTTATATAGTTGTGTAAAAAATATATTTTTTAACAAACATATTTAAACATCTGTACATTTAATCATAATTGAACTGTTTTGTCTCCCTCTGTTTGTTATCTTTGTTTATGTTAATAAACCATCTTGCTTTGAGTCCATCTCTACGAGTGTTCATCTCTTCTTGTCTGGCTGTACACACCATGACAGAATTGACGGTAATCAGTTCAGTTGTATAGGCATGGACAATAGTATGGTTTAACTGGAGACCATAATAAGCACCCCCTCCCATGCAGTTATCCAGAGAGACACTGTGGATTCACCAAAGATTGCAAATACCTTCATCGTCCTTAAACGTTGCTATTTTGTTGTAATGATGTAAAAATATGTAGTATTTTTGTAGTATCAGCCGTGTCCAAGAGAAATTCAATGAGCATTTTGTAAAACTTTTAATAATATTGATAATATTATTAATAATAATAATAATAAGAAGAAGAAGAAGAAAAATAATATCAACTTAAGAACCGATTCATGTTAGTTTACAGTGATATTTCTGACACTTAATATCAAGCATTCAGGACTGATCACAATGAGGCCACTTATATGGTCAATTACAGTTTAGGTGCAACTGGAATGTTAATGACTAAATTTGAGGAGCAATATGAGAACAAAACGGACTGAATTAAGGTAAGCTCCAGAAGCAGGTTAGCACGACAGTTCATGTGTCTGCCAAATTGCAATAAAATAAACACTAAATCCAGATTATTAAATTATACAGCAGATTAATTGTCCAAAATCCTGTTTAATTATTCAGTAACATTTATTGTTGGCCTAATATAAAATGTGGTTCCAGTAATTCAAAGCTCTAAATAATTGAGTTCAGTCATCAAATTAAAATCCATGTCTGAAATCCACTGATTTTCGCCTAGTATAAAACATGGTGCCAGTGGCTAAAAGCTGTATATTTTCCTTTAAAATGTCACTTTTATTAAAGATTTATGTGTCTGATTAAGATTATTTTAATAAAGTACCTGCGCAAAACTGTATTTCCCAGCAACACTGAGTAAAGAATAATTAGAATAATAACTTTTATTATTTATTGTATATTAATTTGACTTACTTTTAATAAGCTTTTAAATTGTTGTAAACACTCTGTCTTCTTAAACTGGTTTATCATTTTCAATTCCAAAAATGTTTTATTAGGTTTAGGAGGGACTTTTATTTTGACAGAATTTCGTTTTGGACTCTGTATAGCGGCCGCGATTGTGACGTCATACCGATGACGTCACCGCCGCGGCTCCTATATAAAGGCTCGCTTCTCCCTCATTCCACCATTTAGGATTCAGCAGCTCGCAGGAACGACGGCTCTTTCTTTCTACAGGGAAAATAATGGAAACCACTAAGGTCTTAAGAAGCTTGGGGTACGAGGTCCTGGATGACCTCGGTGCAGGGGTTTTCGGCAATGTTAAGCTGGCCACCTCAGATAGGCACCCAAACCTAGTGGCCATTAAAATTATGGACCGCAAGCAGATGACACCTCATGTTGTTTCAAAATTCCTGCCCCGGGAACTCGCCATAATCAAAAGAGTGAGGCACCCTCATATTATTCAGGTGCATGAGATGTTTGAAATGGCTAATGGACAGGTGTTTGTTGTGATGGAGGCTGCCTCGATGAATCTCGTCGAAAAGGTGGAACAACACCTCATCCCTATCGACCAGGCCAAGCAGTGGTTTGCGCAGATCGTCGATGCCATGGTGTATCTGCATGAGCAGGACATAGTCCATCGTGACCTGAAATGCGAAAATGTTCTACTGACCGCTGACAACCAGGTCAAAATAACAGACTTTGGTTTCAGCCGCATTTCAAAAGGATTCCCTGAGCTGAGTGATACGTTTTGTGGCTCTCCCTTCTACGCTGCCCCTGAGGTGATCATGTCCAAGGCCTACGATCCAAAGAAGAGTGACGTGTGGAGCCTGGGAGTCATTCTTTATGTTATGGTCGTCGGGTGCTTGCCCTTCTACGACTCCAGTTGGAAAAACCTCCCATCGTTTCAGTCCGAACCACTGGTGTACCCAGAAGGGACTGGAGTGGAGGAGAAGTGTCACGACTTCATTTCCTACATGCTGGAATTCGATCCTGCCACTCGGCCTTCGATGGCAGAAGTGGCACAGCACCCTTGGCTCGAATCCACACACAGCAGTCCCTCCTCCTCCAAAACTGACGATCATGAGTGTGAAGGTCAGGATGGTGAAAGCAGAGCAAGTTCTCAGCAAGACGTCAACCCACTTGACGAGTCCCAGGCCTCTTGCTCTGGCAGTGAGGTAGACACACTCACATCTCAAGACGGCAGGTACGAGTATCTGATGCTGCAGGAGGACAGCAGTGGAGCTGGTGCAAGTCTGACTTGCCAAAACGTAGAGGATGTGGGGGAGGAGTCTGGCTGCCGACCACTTAGTGCTGCAGTTGAAAGGGCAGCCAATGCTCGCACTAGTATTATAGAACCCATCCTCAAAGCCTCCCGGTCTCTTCGGCAGAGAATGAAGAAGTTTTTCAAGAGGAACTTTGAGGTGCATGACTCTTCCGCTACTCCCCTGCAGGAAGCTTGTAATTCTGCTTCCTCTACTGAAGCTCCTGCTCTTCCAAGTTCTGAGCAGACATGTGGGGATAAGCAGAGAACCAAGAGACTGAGACTCCCCAAGTTTAAGTTTTGTGGGTCTTCCTGGAGGAAGTAGTAGTGTGCCTGGAGGAAGGAGGATGGTGCTTGGAGGTGGAGGAGTGTGTCAGGAGGAAGAGGAGTGTGCCTGGAGGAGGAGGAGTATGCCTGGAGGAAAAAGCAGTGTGCCTGGAGGAAAGAGTAGTGTGCCTAAAGGAAGGAGGAGTGTACCTGGAAGAAGTAGAAGTGTGCCTGGAGGAAGGAGTAGTGTGCCTAGAGGTGGAGGAGTGTGCCTGGAGGAAAGAGTAGTGTGCCTGGAGGAAAAAGCAGTGTGCCAGGAGGAAAGAAGGATTGTGCCTGGAGGAAGGTGTAGTGTGCCTGGAGGAAGAAGGAGTGTGCTTGGAGGAAGGAGTGTACCTGGAGGAAGGAGGAGTGTACCTGGAGGATGGAGTAGTGTACCTGGAGGAAGGAGGAGTGTACCTGGAAGAAGGAGTAGTGTGCCTGGAAGAAGTAGAAGTGTGCCTGGAGGAAGGAGTAGTGTGCCTAAAGGAAGGAGTAGTGTGCCTGTAGGAGGAGGAGTGTGCCTGGAGGAAGGAGTAGTGTGCCTAAAGGAAGGAGGAGTGTACCTGGAAGAAGTAAAAGTGTGCCTGGAGGAAGGAGTAGTGTGCCTAAAGGAAGGAGTAGTGTGCCTGGAGGAAAGAGTAGTGTGCCTGGAGGAAGGAGGAGTGTGTCAGGAGGAAGAGGAGTGTGCCTGGAGGAAGGAGTAGTGTACCTGGAGGAAGGAGTAGTGTGCCTAGAGGTGGAGGAGTGTGCCTGGAGGAAAGAGTAGTGTGCCTGGAGGAAGGAGTAGTGTGCCTGGAGGAAGTAGTAGTGTACCTGGAGGAAGGAGTAGTGTGCCTGGAGAAGGGAGTGTGCCTGGAGGAAGGAGGATGGTGCCTGGAGGAAAAAGGAGTGTACCTGGAGAGACTCCTATCAGTCTCTCCTCTCCAGGTTTAGGATGGAAGTTGCTGCTGCAAAAGCATCTTTCTACAGGGGGAAACTGGAAGCATCTGCATCTGACCCACACAAAGTCTTCACCATCTTCTCCTCTCTCCTCAACCCTCCAACTCCCCCACCACCCACTACCCTGTCTGCAGAAGATTTTGTCTCCTTCTTCGAAGAAAAGGTTGACAAGATCCGCAGATTCCGCCCCCCTGCCTCTACCCCCCTCTCTAGACACTGCCCTCCTCCTCCCTCTTCTCTGTCATGCTTCTCTCCTCTTTCCACAGATGACCTCCTTCATCTTCTCACCTCTAATAATCCTACCACCTGTCCGCTAGACCCTGTTTCATCCACACTGTTCCAAACTATTGCTCCGAACCTCCTTCCTTTCATCTCCTCTATCATAAACAGCTCTTTGTCATCAGGTCATGTACCATCCGCCTTCAAGTCTGCCAGAGTTGGGCCTATCATAAAGAAGCCAACTCTGGACAGCTTGGACATCGGCAAGTACAGACCCATTTGTCTTCTCTGTTTCCTCTCAAAGATTCTCGAATGCTCTGTCTACAACCAACTGTCTCTCTTTCTCTCTCTAAACAATCTACAGGACCCCAACCAGTCTGGCTTAAAAGCTGCTTACTCTACTGAAACTGCTCTCATTGCAGTTACTGAGAAGCTCCATGCAGCTAAAGCTGCTAGACTGTCATCGGTTCTGATCCTTCTTGACCTCTCTGCTGCTTTTGCCGGCCTTGGAATTACTGGCACTGCATGGCAATGGTTTGCATCGTACCTGCAGGGACGCTCATACCAGGTAACATGGCAGGGGGACACATCCGCTCCTTGTAGTCTCTCCACTGGTGTTCCACAAGGCTCGGTTCTTGGTCCTCTTCTTTTCTCACTCTATACTAGCTCTCTTGGTAAAGTGATATCCTCTCATGGATTCTCTTACCACTGTTACACCGACGACACTCAACTCAGGCTTTCCTTCTCACCGTCTGACACACAGGTTTCCGCCCGTATCTCAGCATGCCTCACCGACGTCTCTTCTTGGATGGCGGCTCACCACCTCAAACTCAACCCAAGCAAGACGGAGCTGCTGTACATCCCGGGAACTGCTGGACCAAAAAACGATCTTGCCATCACATTTGAGAACTCACTGGTCACTCCTTCAACAGAAGCTCAAAGTCTGGGTGTAGTCATGGATGATCAGTTATCGTTCTCAGGTCATGTTGCAAGTGTAACTCGGTCCTGCAGATTTCTCCTGTACAACATCCGGAGAATTCAACCATTTTTCTCTAGAGAGGCCGCCCAGGTGCTTGTTCAGTCTCTCGTCATTTCCAGACTTGACTACTGCAACTCTCTTCTGGCTGGTCTCCCTCTGCGCACCATCAGACCCCTGCAACTTATCCAGAATGCAGCGTCACGGTTCCTAAGTTCAGCCATGTCACTCCACTGCTGCGTTCTCTTCACTGGCTTCCTGTAGCTGCACGCATCAGATTCAAAACCCTGATGCTGGTCTACAAAGCCAAGAACGGACCAGCCCCTCCATACCTGGTGGCAATGGTCAAAAGCCGATCTGCACCAAGAGCCCTTCGAGCTTCAAGTACGGCTCGGCTCGACCCGCCATCCCTTAAAATCCACGGAAGACAAGCGTCCAGGCTTTTTTCTGTCGTGGCACCAAAGTGGTGGAACGAACTTCCCCCGGGTGTCCGAACGGCAGAGTCTCTCGCTGTCTTCAAACGCAGACTGATTCTTCAGAGAATACTTGGGTGAATAGCAGTGGTCACCCTATTGACTTGTGTCTAGTAGTGTCTTAACTTAGAGGTATCTTTGAATTTTAGCCTTTTCAAACTAGCTGAGGTTTTTCTTAAGTAAATAGCAAAGCACTGTTGTAAGTCGCTCTGGATAAGAGTGTCTGCTAAATGCCGTAAATGAGTAGTGTGCCTGGAGGAAGAGGAGTGTGCCTGGAGGAAGAGGAGTGTGCCTGGAGAAAGGAGTAGTGTACCTGGAGGAAGGGAGTGTGCCTGGAGGAAGGAGTAGTGTACCTGGAGGAAGGGAGTGTGCCTAGAGGAAGGAGTAGAGTGCCTGGAGGAAGGAGTAGTGTGCCTGGAGGAAGGGTGTGTGCCTGGAGGAAGGAGTAGTGTGCCTGGAGGAAGGAGTAGTGTGCCTGGAGGAAGGAGTCTGGTCTAGTGAACCTGGATTTGTTTTTTTAAATAAAGTACATTGAAGTAAATTTAGAAAATATTGTGTATGTGAGTCAGAAGCATTATCCTATGATAATGATAACTGATAATACAGATATGCACATTTAGGTGTAATAGTCAAGTCAAGTCAAGTCAAATTTATTTGTATAGCGCTTTTTACAACTGTTGTCATCACAAAGCAGCTTTACATAATTATTACTTAATAAAGAACAGAGACAGAGAAGAAAGAAGAAATAACATGAAGCGTCAAAGACCCCCGTGAGCAAGCCAACGGCGACAGTGGCAAGGAAAAACTCCCTCAGAGCTGGAGGAAGAAACCTTGGGAGGAACCAAGACTCACAAGGGGGACCCATCCTCCTCTGGCCAGACTGTTTTAAACATTAATGATAAAAATTACCAAACCAGGTACAACAGAAAGTTAATAGTTGTGATATTAATAGTGTCAGACAGGCACGAGTCCATCTAGGTTTCAGCACGGCCACCAAACAGGCAGCAGCGGCAGGCGGGTGAGCCATGGGTGGTGGCGGGTTGGGGGGGGGGGGCCCGCTGGCTGGACTGGTAGGTGGCAGCTGGTTAGATGCAGGTAGAGGGGACCTCAGCGGGCAATCTTCCTGCAGATCGGGCTGGGTGGCCATTTACTCGGGGAAGGTAAAGAGAGAGAAGTTAGTTCTAAGAGGAATTTTATGGAGTGCAGAGAATGTTGATCATCAGCATCTGGGTATGTCTGATGACTCCGGCAGGTCTGATTATCACAGCATAATTAAAAGGAGAGAGCCAGAAGGTAACACAGACACGGGCGTACCCTGAGAACACCAGCATCTATCTGCTCCACCGTCAAGAAACCTGAGTGATCGCGTGTAAGCAGCGAGACGACAGCTCCAGCATCTCAGAGTACTACAATTCCCTGGGTCCGCGAACCCCTGGACCTGCAGCCCTTATCTAAGAAACATTAATTACCAAAAGCTAAACTAAACATATAAGTTTTCAGTTTAGATTTAAAGATTGAGACTGTGTCTGAGTCCCGAACATTATCTGGAAGGTTATTCCAGAGCTGGGGGGCTTTATAGGAAAAGGCTCTTCCCCCTGCTGAGGTTTTCTGAATTTTGGGAACGCGTAAGAGGCCAGCACCCTGAGATCTAAGTAGTCTTGATGGTTCGTAATATACTATAAGATCCTGCAGGTACTCAGGAGCGAGGCCATGTAGGGCCTTATATGTTAATAAAAGAATTTTGTATTCAATACGGAATTTAACTGGGAGCCAATGAAGTGCAGATAGAACTGGACTGATATGGTCAAATTTTCTAGTTTTAGTAAGGACCCTGGCTGCAGCATTTTGCACCAGCTGAAGTTTATTGAGGTTCCTGCTGGAACAACCTGACAGTAATGCATTACAGTAATCTAGCCTTGAGGTAATAAAAGCATGTACTAGCTTTTCTGCGTCTTGTAGTGATAAGGAGTTTCTTAGTTTGGAGATGTTCCTAAGCTGCATAAGGGCTGTTCTACTAATATTAGCTATATGTTGCTCAAATGATAAATCTGAGTCGAATGTGACGCCAAGATTTTTAGCTGCTAAACCAGGAATGATGGGAGAATCTGCCAAGTCTAACATTAAGTCTGATAGTTTATTTCTAGAGTCTTTTGGACCTAAAAGGAGAACTTCGGTTTTGTCACTGTTAAGGAGAAGGAAGTTATGTGACATCCAGAGTTTTATATCCTTTACACAGTCCTCCATTTTCTGTAGTCTAAATTTATCGTCAGGTTTGGCTGATATATAGAGCTGTGTGTCATCTGCATAGAAGTGGAAATTAACGCCATGTCTGCTTATAACTGAGCCCAGTGGTAACATGTATAATGTAAATAATAGTGGTCCTAAAATTGAGCCTTGCGGAACTCCATGTCTTACTTCTGCGTAGTTTGAAGATAAATCATTTATCTTTACAAATTGGAAGCGTCCCGTTAGATATGATTGGAACCATGATAGGGCTGTCCCTGTGATTCCAACCATTTTCTCTAATCTTTCTAGTAATATAGAATGATCTATTGTATCAAAGGCTGCACTAAGGTCTAGTAGGACTAATAAAGATACGTAGCCTTGATCAGAGGCAAGAAGGAGATCATTCGTAATCTTCACTAGGGCTGTCTCTGTGCTGTGATTGAGTCTAAATCCAGACTGGAATTTCTCATACATGTCATTTTTACTCAGGTATAAGCAGAGTTGTTGGGCCACAGCTTTTTCTAATATCTTAGATACGAATGTTAAGTTTGAGATGGGTCTATAATTAGATAATACGCTAGGATCAAGATTTGGTTTTTTGATTAAAGGTTTTATAACTGCTATTTTAAGGGTTTGGGGTACATGCCCAAGGCTAAGGGATGAATTTACAATTGTTAAAAGAGGTCCGATTATAATTGGGAGAATTTCTTTTAGCAATTTAGAGGGAATCGGGTCGAGTGTACATGTTGTACAATTAGCTGAGGATATAATTTTTTCTAGTTCTGGCTGTGGAAGTGGGTAGAAGGCTTCCAGCCTTTGTTCTACAACTAAGTTTTGTTCTAAAGCAACTATATCGGGTGACGGCCATGTTTGATTTAATAAGCAGGGTTGGATTTGTTGTCTAATATTTTCTATTTTATTATTAAAATAGTCCATAAAAACATGACTAGTTAAAGATGTTGGGATCTGGGGTTGAGTATCTGCCTGGCTTTTAGTAAGTTTAGAGATCTCATTAAAAAGAACTCTGGGATTGTTTTTGTTTTTCTCGATCAGCGAGGCCAGATACGCTGAGCGAGCTTTAATGAGTGCCTTTCTATACTGACTAAGGCTGTCCTTCCACGCAGAGTGGAACACCTCTAGTTTGGTCGTCCGCCATTTACGCTCTAGTTTCCGCACTGTTTGTTTTAAGGTACGAGTTTGATCACTGTACCATGGTGCGAGCCTTTTTTGCCTCATCATTTTATTTTTGAACGGTGCTACTTTGTCTAAGGTTGATCGGAGGGTATTCTCTAGATCGTTTGTTAATTTGACGAGCTCCGTTTGGTCTGACGGAGTGTAAGCTAAGGTGGATAGGGGTGGGAGATTTTTAGTAAACTGTACAGCTGTCATTGGTGTTATTGTGCGTTTTAGGCAGTGTTGGGGAGAAGAATTTACATTTTGCCTTAGATGTAGCTCAAAGGAGATTAGATAATGGTCTGATATTACTGAGCTTTGAGGTAGAATATTTAGCTGATCAATGCTAACACCCAGGGTCAGGACTAAATCTAGGGTATGATTACAACCTAGATTTAGTCCTATTATCTAAAGAGATAATAACATATGGACCCTCATATTAACACCATATGAACATTTGATCTTCATTTAAACAATATTGAGAGATGGAGGTAATATAACTACACCAGTTAAACTAAAGAAATTCTTGACATCATTCGTAAAACTGTTGATGTTCATCAACATCAATGTTCTACACAGTGCTGATAGAAATCAGGAGGTGATGTGCTATATTTACACTGCAGACAGTTCACTGACGTTTTTGTGTGGAATACTGATATAGGAAAAACGTGGTAAAGTTCCTGAAGGCTGATTGCCTTAGAATATCCTCCATGTATGTCAGGAGTGCAGTGTAGACACAATTTGGGCCAAAGGCATCAGGTAACACCCATTACCTTTACCAGTAGTGACGCAGCTTTTAGCTACATTCAGTGCTTCAGACTGACAGCATTTCTATTATCCATGTGACCATACTGGGAGGCAGCCTGATAAAAAGCTACTTAGAATGTACAAGCGGTTCAATAAAGATGCGACCCAGCAGTTCATTCTGGACAAGCTAATGATTTGAGCTAAAGGTCAGTTCCTGCAGAAACAGTCATTTCACATAAGGTGTAGACAGTTGGCTTTAGCTGGTTGAGTATTTCTGACGTGTATCATTCCTCCCAGTAACCACAGAGTCCACATGTAGGTTTAAAAAATGTTCCGTTATTATCCGTTATTAATACTTTAAAACAACACATTATATGAGCAGGTGGTATTTTTTCAGAGTGTAGTTGTGCTTCTAAATGCTGTTTTTATCTCATTATCGCTTCTGAGAACCGTTACTATTAATTTATGATAATGAACTTTTTTAAATAGGTGTGTAAAACATAGCTTTTTAACAAACATATTTAAACATCTGTACATTCAGTCATAATTTAAATTATGATTAATAGCTAGTGTATAAGTCTACCTACCTAACCTACCTAACATCAACAAGGATAGTTTTTCCCTCTCCTTTTTGCAGAATTCTTTTAGCTGTGTGAAGTTTCTGCTTTAGGTTTTAGACAGATGGTCTCACATATTCCTAAAGCACCCTTTGATATAATAAATAATTCCTTCTGCAAGAAAGCAGCCCCAAACAATGGTATTTCCACACTTCACAGTTGATAGGGGGTCTTGTGCTTAAATGCTGTGTCTGGTTTATACCAAACATGTCCTCTGCTACTGTGTCCAAATAATTTAACTCTGGAAAACATTTTTTTTTTTGACAGCAAGGGTTTCCTCCTTGTGCTCCTAGAGAAGCATACACTGAAAAGAACAGCCTGCCTACAAGGAAGCATGGCAGTGGCTCATCGATGCTCTGGGGCACCTTTGCTTTATTTGACACTGGAAATTTGAAGTGTGCGGAGGGCAAGATGGACTCAATAAAGTTTCAGTAAATCCTATGAGAAAACATTATGCTTTCTGTGAGGAAGCTGAAGCTTGGGTATCACTAGACCTTCAAGAAGGATAATGATCCCAACAATACCTCAAAATCCACCAAAGCTTGGTTTTAGAAGATTTAAAAAATTCTGGATTGGTCATCACAGTTGCTTGACTTGAACCCCATAGAAAACATTTTGTTGAATTTGAAGAAGGCTCAGCATGCACACTCGAAATAGAAACACAACATGAGTTTGTGGAACACTAAAAAAACAAACATGGCTGCTCACCAGCAAAACCAGTGTAGATTATGTTTTGGATGCTGTCATGCTGAACAACCAGCACTGGTATCCTGGGGTGAGCAGCTAAACCAGCACCAGACCAACATTAAACCAGTAATATAATGAAAGGCATGATGGCATGTGCTCCGGTAATGCAGTTAAGTATGGAAAAGTAATTACCCTGTTTAAATTATTTTTATTGTAAATAATGGATTTGTATTTTTTATAATAATAATAATAATAATAATGCTATTATCAGGCAGTGCATAGACTGTGGATGTTTACTTTTTGCCGAACAAGAAAATGTTCGAAATTATATATGCCATGAATTATGAAAGTTTAATTAACCATTAGAAAAAATACACTGCAATACAACATATATATATATATATATACACACACACACACACACATATATATATATATGTGTGTATATATATATAAATAAAGAAATACACAGATTCAAATACACACAAAGAAAGTATATATATTTTTTTTTGCTGTTTGTTTGTTTGTTTTGTTTTCATCCTGATCTGCATAAGCTTTCTTACATGGTGGTGAACCTCTTTATAAACTGAGGTAACATTTTATAAAAATTTATGGAAAAAGAGATCAGAGATCATGTGATCTTTCTACCCTGACACTACGCTGTAGAAAGCAAAGCTTTCTAGCAAAGCTAAGCAAAGCTTCCTACAGGACTTTTATTAGGACTTTTATTTTGAAACATTCCAGCTGCCTCGTAGAAACACCAGCATGATACTGCGGTCGCGTGGTGTCGGAAACGGGGAAACGCTGTTTGTAGGGCTTGTAAATTGCACTCGAACAGCCAATGAATGCATATTTAAGTGACGAATATCGCGACCCTTGACCTTTTCCATATTATTTTATTCAGTTATCATTAATATATATATTTATACTCAAACGCTCAGCCCACTCATTTTAGCAGATTTAGTCTGTTAAATCTCAGCGTCTGTGGACGATTCCGTGTCCTACGAATCCTAATGCTTAGTGGGCGGATCTTCAGACAAGCACCCGAATGGACTGAAGTTGAATTTGGTTGAAGTTAAATATCTGGTTTATACAACCTTCCGATGATCATTTAAAAGTTGCATACATCTCGAGTCTTGCATCATTATATACTCGCAATCATGGAAGAGGAGACAACTCCAGTTCGGCAGCAGCACCTTTTTAACGTGAAGAAACTGCAGCAGTACCTCATAGGTAAACTGCACAGCGTCCCACAACACACCGCGCTGTCTGTGCGCCAGTACAGGTAACGAACTTCATGAATATGTATGAGGTGTTTCACTTTTTTATTCCTCACTGTGAAGCTACAGCCTTCACTACGTTTTATTATTGACTGTTTTCTCCAGCGCTGGACAGTCCAACCCCACCTTCTTCATCAATACTCCAGAAAAGTCGTATGTGCTCAGGAAGAAGCCTCCTGGGCAGTTGCTGCCTGGTGCACACAAGGTTAGCCCCTGTTTTCTTCAGCTTTTAGTTTGTTATTCGTTCTCAGCTGAAATGAAAGGCAACATTTTGAAGTTCAGACCAAACCAGGTTACAGTTCGGACTTTGATACACAGCTGCACTGCTGTCAAATGAAACTTGTATGTATGTCAAGGGTCAATAATAAACAGTCAGTAGTAAATAGCCCCACTAGATGGAGCCACGTTCAAAGACAAGTCTGTAAAGGACTGAATCTCTCAATCAGTTGACTGGTTAAGTACACTTGCATCCAGTAGGAGTGTGTTTTGTTTAATAATGTTTAGCACTACATAAACTGGAAAAAGCATAATAACTGTAATGAAACATAATTAGGATTCCCATGCATCTATGCAACATCTGGTAAACCTAATATCTAGAGACTTTTTCAGTCACCGGAAGTTCTGGAAAATGCAAAAACTGCAAAAATGTCCTGGACATGTGAGATCTTGGAACAGTTAAGCTATTGAGCCACTGAATAGCTGTATTTTAGCCACCAATGCTCTAACAATGCGGGCAAAACTATTTCTATTCATTTCTAGGGCCTTGGTAAAAATGTGCACATATATACTAAGCTGATTGTATGTATGTTTTCATGTAGAAAAGTCCATATAAAATACTGGAAAATAATACTTAAATATAAAAATAATTAATATTAATAAGTATAAAAATATAAAAAAATATACTTATTAATTCACATATACTTATTAAAGTATTACTAAACTATTTTTTTCTAAAAAGAGTGGGATCCCTGATGTATGTGTATGTACACAACAAAAGATATGTATAGGGTATTTACTAAGGATGCTCAAATGAGAATTCTGTGCTAAAAGGCAATCATCCAATGGCTTTTTAAAATATGTTTTTACAGTTATCACCTGAGTCCTATCATTTTGCATTGCTTTTTTTTGCATTTCTTCTTTCTTCTTTGTTTCTGTCTTTTATTAATCACTATTTATGTAAAGCTGCTTTGTGATGACAACAGTTGTAAAAAGCGCTATACAAATAAATCTTTTATTTGCAACCCTATAGCTCAATCAAGATAGGGCAGTAAACGTTGCACTTATTGCAAATATTCTGTCATAGGGGAATTCCACAAATTTGTGCAATGTAAGGTATGTTGTATATATACAATATATACAAAATGGTTTACTTTATGCTGCTTTATAGACTGTGTGTGTGTGTGTGTGTGTGTGTGTGTGTGTGTGTGTGTGTGTGTGTTTGTTAATAGGTAGACAGAGAGTATGCTGTGCAAAAGGCTCTGCACTCTGCTGGCTTTCCTGTTCCTCAGCCTCTGCTATACTGTTCAGACACGGATGTCATCGGCACCGACTTCTACATCATGGAGCATGTACAGGTCAGATCTGCAGTTCCTTACATCATCCTTGACAGCCAGGCTAACAACAAGACTGTTAAGACTGTGGTTCCTGGTCCCAGTCCATGATGCCGTGCTTTACACACACATTGACCCACATTCATCAGGCTTCTTGTAGTATGCATGCTGATCTGGAATCATCATATGCGCTTTTAAATGGCACTGGATAGGACTACTGGCCTTAGAGATCTTACATCAGTGTTCTCACTAAACTAAAGACCCATTGTCTGGTCTTATAAAGGGCTGATAATTAACAGTGTAGGCCTTTGTAGCCTTGCTTCCATATTCCATTCTGGTGTTAAGCTCTCATCATGTGATCACCCTTCATTCATTTCCACGTCCAATCAGAATAATCATCAGGTACATCAAGTACATCAAGTTTTTTTTTGCATTGTTAGGAAGAAAAAAAGGAAGAAAACATATAAAAGCTCAACAGCTTAGTAATATATCAGATGTTGCAGTTTTACATGTCTGTCCTTTACTAGGGATGGGCTGAACAAGGCTATTGCAGTAGTAATATATTAGAAGTCAAAATAGTTTGTTGCTTCAAAAGCATTTGAAACACAGCTCTACAACGCCACCTGTTGTTCAAATACAAATATTACACAACCATTGCCTGATTCACTTGTATGTATGAATAAGCTTTGTCCAAACCAAAACCAGAGCACCATTTAGTAATGTTGGCATGTTTTTCTTTTTTATTTTTTTAATTAAATGTATGTGTTTTAATTGAAAAGGTAATTGTTTTACTTTCCTCCTGTATAAAATCACGTGTTTCTCAGTAAGAACTTCATGATCAACTCTACATCCTTTCAGACCCACAGTGTTGAGCCATCTTCTCACACTGAAAGGATGGATATAATCCTTTTTTTTTTTAGATCTGAAGAGAGAGTGGAGGCTATTTCTCCTCTTTCTAAGAATGCTTGTTTTAAATGCTATTTGATGGGGACTGTTTTTGGTGGTCTGTCAACTCTGGCACTATTGTAATGTATTGTAATTGTATTGTAATTTATTATTGTTATTATTATTATTATTATTATTATTAATAATAATAATAATAATAATAATTTCCTTTTTTTCCCTTTTTCCTTTTGGAAACAATTTTTTTCTCACTTGTTTTCCTTTGACTTTCCCTTTCCTTATACAATTATATCTGACATCTAATCTCCCCAAAAATATGTGATGGAAAAATTAATACCTTGCACTTAATTGCCATTAAAAGTGATACAAATGAAGGGTAGTGTGGGTCTTTTGCACAATACTGCATCTGTATGTGTGACAGGGGCGAATATTCCGTGATCTGAAGCTGCCAGGCCTAAGCGCAGCAGAGCGTGGTGCTCTGTATGTGGCTGCAGTCGAGACATTAGCCAGGCTGCACACTGTTGATGTCACCAAACTCAACCTCCAGGGATATGGGAAAGGGACAGGTTACTCTAAGAGACAGGTGAGCTTTCAGAGCTTTTCATGTCGACTGTGGTGTGTTGAGAGATTTGCGGTAGAGACTTGATTAACCCTTTTTTTTTTTTTTTTTTTTTTTTTTTTTTTTTTTTTTAAGGTTTCGACTTGGACAAAGCAGTACAGAGCCTCAGCCCACAGAAGCATTCCAGCTATGAATGAGCTTTCTGATTGGCTAAGCAACAACCTACCATCAAATGATAATGAAGTGACCCTTGTTCACGGTGATTTTCGAATTGACAACCTGATATTCCACCCAACCGAGGTACTTCTCAATGATCAGATCTATCAGTTGTGGTCAGGGATGGCAGGGTTTAAGAATACTTAAAAAGGTTTTAATCATATACAGTTGAGTGAATATTTCTGACTAAAGAAGTCCATAGTAACTATTTAGTCGCTGTGGTGTCTTTATTTTTATTGAAAAATGTGTCTTAGTTCAGTAGAAAGACACTATTATAACACGATAATTTAATATGGTCATATTTTATGGAATTACATAATTACATTACATCATTACATAAGTGTGCAATCTAAGCTGAATTATAACTCAGCAATCAATCATTTGAGTCCAACTGTACAACAGCAAACTCGACAACTTACTTCCTGATTGAACCTAAAAGCAAGTACACACAGTGTCACTGTCTTAGCTCATTTGAAGCTAAAAGAGAGTATTATGTAATATTTATCAAAATTTAAACAAAATGTTACTTTTCTTACTTAAGTTTCCAATGGAGTACCAGGAATAATATTTTTTGTTTCGGCTAATGAGGATGGATGGATGGATGGATGGATGGAAAATGAATAAATATGCTGTATTCAGAAGGCAGCCCAGGTTTACTGTTGAGATATATATATATATATATACACACACACACACACGCAGTGTGCAGAATTATTAGGCAAATGAGGATTTTGATCACATCATCCTTTTTATACATGTTGTCCTACTCCAAGCTCTATAGGCTTAAAAGCCAACTACCAATCAAGTAAATCAGGTGATGTGCATCTCTGTAATGAGAAGGGGTGTGGTCTGACATCAACACCCTATATAAGGTGTGCTTAATTATTAGGCAACTTCCTTTCCTTTGGCAAAATAGATCAGAGGATAGATTTGACGGACTCTGAAAAGTAAAAAATTGTGAGATGTCTTGCAGAGGGATGCAGCAGTCTTGGAATTGCCAAACTTCTGAAGCGTAATCACTGAATAATCAAGCGTTTCATGGCAAATAGCCAACAGGGTCGCAAGAAACGTGTAAAAAAAAAAAAAGGCGCAAAATAAGTGCCCATGAATTGAGGAAAATCAAGCGTGAAGCTGCCAAGATGCCACTTGCCACCAGTTTTGCCATATTTCAGAGCTGCAACGTTACTGGAGTATCAAAAAGCACAAGGTGTGCGATACTCAGGGACATGGCCATGGTAAGGAAGGCTGAAAATTGACCGCCTTTGAACAAGAAACATCAAGACTGGGCCAAGAAATATCTTAAGACTGATTTTTCTAAGGTTTTATGGACTGATGAAATGCGAGTGACTCTTAATGGGCCAGATGGATGGGCCCGAGGCTGGATCAGTAAAGGGCAGAGGGCTCCACTTCGACTCAGACGCCAGCAAGGTGGAGGTGGGGTACTGGAATGGGCTGGTATCATCAAAGATGAACTTGTGGGACCTTTTCGGGTTGATGATGGAGTGAAGCTCAACTCCCAGACCTACTGCCAGTTTCTGGAAGACACCTTCAAGCAGTGGTACAGAAAGAAGTCAGTATCGTTCAAGAAAAACATGATTTTCATGCAGCACAAAGCTCCATCACATGCATCCAAATACTCCACAGCGTAGCTGGCCAGTAAGGGTCTAAAAGAAGAAAAAATGATGACATGGCCCCCTTGTTCACCTGATCTGAACCCCATAGAGAACCTGTGGTCCCTCATGAAATGTGAGATCTACAGGGAGGGAAAACAGTACACCTCTCTGAACAGTGTCTGGGAGGCTGTGGTGTCTGCTGCACGCAATGTTGATCGTAAACAGATCAAGCAACTGACAGAATCTATGGATGGAAGGCTTTTGAGTGTCCCCGTAAAGAAAGGTGGCTATATTGGTCACTGATTTGTTTTTGGTTTTGTTTTTGAATGTCAGCAATGTTTATTTCTAAATTTTGTGTTATATTGGTTTACCTGGTGAAAGTAAACAAGTGAGATGGGTATATATTTGTTTTTTATTAAGTTTTATTAATAATTCTGCACAGTAATAGTTACCTGCACAAACAGATATCCTCCTAAGATAGCCAACTCCAACTCCAACAAAAAACCCACTCCAACCAAAAATATTAAGCTTTGATATTTGAGTCTTTTGGGTTGATATATATATGTGTGTGTATGTGTGTGTATATATTGATATATATATGTGTGTGTGTGTGTGTGTGTGTGTGTGTGTATATATATATATATATATATATATATATATATATATACACAGTGCATCCGGAAAGTATTCACAGCGCTTCACTTTTTCCACATTTTGTTAGGTTACAGCCTTATTCCAAATTGTATTAAATTAATCTCTTTCCTCAAAATTCTACACAAAATACCCCATTATGACCATGTGAAAAAAGTTTTCTTGAGAGTTCTGAAAATTTATTAAAAATAAAAAACTAAGAAATCACATTTACGTAAGTATTCACAGCCTTCGCCATGAAGCTCAAAATTGAGCTCAGGTGCATCCTGTTTCCACTGATCATCCTTGAGATGTTTCTACAGCTTAAATGGAGTCCCCCTGTGGTAAATCCAGTTGATTGGACATGATTTGGAAAGGCACACACCTGTCTATATAAGGTCCCACAGTTGACTGCATGTCAGAGCGCAAACACCAAGCATGAAGTCAAAGGAATTGTCTGTAGACCTCCGAGACAAAATAGTCTCGAGGCACAAATCTGGGGAAGGATACAGAAAAATTTCTGCTGCTTTGAAGGTCCCAATGAGCACAGTGGCCTCCATCATCCGTAAATGGAAGAAGTTTGGAACCACCAGGACTCTTCCTAGAGCTGGCCGGCCATCTAAATTGAGCGATCGGGGGAGAAGGGCCTTGGTCAGGGAGGTGACCAAGAACCCGATGGTCACTCTGTCAGAGCTCCAGCGTTCCTCCGTGGAGAGAGGAGAACCTTGCAGAAGGACAACCATCTCTGCAGCAATCCACCAATCAGGCCTGTATGGCAGAGTGGCCAGGCGAAAGCCACTCCTTAGTAAAAGGCACAAGGCAGCCCGTCTGGAATTTGCCAAAAGGCACCTGAGACCATGAGAAACAAAATTCTCTGGTCTGATGAGACAAAGATTGAACTCTTTGGTGTGAATGCCAGGCGTCATGTTTGGAGGAAACCAGGCACTGCTCATCACGAGGCCAATACCATCCCTACAGTCAAGCATGGTGGTGGCAGCATCATGCTATGGGGATGTTTTTCAGCAGCAGGAACTGCCAGACTAGTCAGGATAGAGGGAAAGATGAATGCAGCAATGTACAGAGACATCCTGGATGAAAACCTACTCCATAGCGCTCTTGACCTCAGACTGGGGCGACGGTTCATTTTTCAGCAGGACAACGATCCGAAGCACACAGCCAAGATCTCAAAGGAGTGGCTTCAGGACCACTCTGTGAATGTCCTGGAGTGGCCCAGCCAGAGCCCAGACTTGAATCCGATTGAACATCTCTGGAGAGATCTGAAAATGGCTGTGCACAGACGTCTCCCATCCAACCTGATGGAGCTTCAGAGGTACTGCAAAGAAGAATGGGCAAAACTGCCTAAAGAGAGGTGTGCCAAGCTTGTGGCATCATATTCAAAAAGACTTGAGGCTGTAGTTGCTGCCAAGGGTGGTTCTACAAAGTATTAAGCAAAGGCTGTGAATACTTATGTAAATATGATTTCTTTGTTTTTTAATTTGAATAAATTTTCAGAACTCTCAAGAAAACTTTTTTCACATGGTCATAATGGGGTATTTTGTGTAGAATTTTGAGGAAAGAGATTAATTTAATACAATTTGGAATAAGGCTGTAACCTAACAAAATGTGGAAAAAGTGAAGCGCTGTGAATACTTTCCGGATGCACTGTACATACATACATACACACACATTATATTATATATAGTGCTCAACAGTAAACATGGGCTGCCTTCTGAATACAGCATATTTATTTATTCATTTTCAATTATTTATTTTAGATTTTTTGATTTTTTTTTTAACTATGCGGTGATGTTTAGACTACTTTACAATTTACTGAATGCAACTGTAAGGCAGCCTAGTCTAGATACTGGCTGCCTATCTATGATGAGTATTAACTCATCTAACTGATAGTTAGTTCACCCCCAATGTACAAATAAACAAACAACTCATCCCAGCCCTTTAAAGGTATCATTGCACAAAGTCGGAAGTTAAAAATGATGTTGCTGAGGTGCTGAGGTTGCTGAGGTTTACATAAATATGTTTTCCTTAACCAGATGCATGTACACACACCCAATTCACATGCTGTTTGTTGCATCAAAAACATACGATTGTGAAAGCTAACAAATGTAGAAAATAGTTGTGATCACATGATTATGCAATAATAACAGGCCTTCTTGCAGCTGCCATTTTACAACAAATCCAATTCTGTAATCATTCAACAGCTTTATGTATGCAGAGTTGTAAGTATACAGTAGTAAATAGTGTGTTGCATTTCAGGTCACCTGAATTGCCGAGATCAGAGGCAGAATAGGCCCCACATTATATACAGAATGAACTGCTCTGGCAGACTGTCTCTTGAGAGCTTGTTCACAGAGTTTTTACTTTGAAACACTCAGAACATTTATGAACACAAATCAGGTTTAGTGCAATGTCGTTGTCTCTCTGCGTGTCTGATAAGAACACCAGTAGACATTCAGAGTCTTTAATACAGGCATTATTGTTTTGCTAAACAATGCTATAAATCCGTTGTTGGTTGCTGTTTCTTTAAAGCATTGTTTCAATCACATGCTCTATTTATGTTCATTGTTATTTCTGTGTTTGTTTCTATATGTGTTTATTTCTTCACATTTTCTGTGCAGGCACGAGTGCTAGCTGTATTGGATTGGGAACTATCGACAACCGGTCAGCCAACTGCAGACCTAGCGTACTTCCTCATGCCTCATTACTGCCCCTCCCACCTCGGGGTCATCAGCACTTTGGGTGGAGTTACAGAAATAGAGGGTAAGACATTGTTGTCTTTTTTTTTTTTTTTTTGCTGTTTAAAAAAAAAAAAAAAAACGTTTTACTTTGCTCTTTAAATTAACTGAATATGGGCATATGTGGTACTGAGTATTTATATTTTATTTAGTTCTGTTCTGTTCTCTCCCCTCTCACCTTTGCGAGATATACTACTGGCAAACGTTTGCCCCCAATGCTAAATCTTCAAATTTTGAAATGGTACAAAGTCCAGTGATTTCAGATGGTCAAATGGTACAAAAGTATGCAGTAAACTGTCAGAGCATGTGGGGGGAACAATTACAATATGTTGTAGCACAACTTAGCACTGGACCAAGTCTCTTTCAACTGCAAAAAGAAGACTTGGAGATGGCAAAATAAGAAGGCCATGCAGCAGTATCAGTGCAGTACTGAAAAATGGGGTATCCTGAAACCTTTGACTGATGGTGTATTTGTGCCATTGTGATTAAAGTGATATCATTGTCTCTGTAGAAAGTATGATGTGTAAATGAAAATACAAAGATTGGGTGCTCAGCAAAAAGGTAAATTGGCAGATTGGCACATGTCTAATGGCTTCTAATACATAGCTTTCTGATAGAATTAGGACTTCCCTACAGCTGTGGAGTCATGGCTTTTTGTGGTGTGTCTGAAAACGTGAGTGCGTTTGTTTGTTTTCATGGTCTTCTATTTATTTTCTTTCTGCAGGCGTTCCACCCCCAGAAGACCTGATCTCCATCTACTGTCGCTGCCGTGGGCTCCCCCCTTCTCTTCCTCATCAGAATTTCTTCATTGCCCTGGCCATGTTCAAAATGGCCTGCATTGCACAGGTATGCAATCGAGATCCTGTGGGTTTTCATTGATGATGATGGATGATTTTCTGGGTACATCTTATCTATACACATGCCTGCTCTAGTTTCTCTCAAATAGGCTCATACTTTTACTTCTAATTATGGTCTCTCTGCTGTTCTGTTTTTGGCGTTTTTATTTTTGTTTTTCTGTTGACATGTAGTCAGATAACTATATATAAGCATATAAAACTGATTGGTGATCACTTTACCAAGAATCCACCCTAAAATAAATGTGTTGATCTTTATCAGAAATTAGGAATTTATTTTCTGTTCATGTCTAAAAAGTAATGTTTTTTGTCTAGAAACAGACATTTCTGAAATGATCCTATTCTCACTCTCTGTGTCCTTCTTCTGTCTGTGTTTGTTGTAGGGGATCTATGCAAGGTTTATGTTGGGGAATGCCAGTGCTCCTGATGCTGCTCAATATGGAGACACTGTGGAGCCTTTGGCTGAGCTGGCTCTGAAGATTGCCCACAGGTCACTTCCACACTCACATTAATGGTTTATGTATGTTCTATCTGGATAGTACTGTTGATTGGATTTACAATTTTTATTAAATGCATCTCCAGTGTGACCAGATGGGGTCCTGATCCTAATTTCCTGCTTTAAAAACACTTCAGCATTATTTCAAAATTTCTTCCCACATGGCTTGGATGCCTTCATCAGCCCAGTGTGCGGGGAGGGTTTTTTTTTTTTTTTTTTTTTTTGAGAGAACTGCTTGTAGGATTGGTGGAACGGCAAAAAAACCTTGTTTGACTGTGAAAGACCTTCAGAAAAATTGGGCAGACTTCAGGGTTTTTGGTGCACTGTCCTACTGTGTACTCTGCATTGACACCTGCGCAAATATGACCTTCATGGCAGAGTCATCAGAACAAAATCTTTTCTGTTTCAGATGTAAACAAGTCTGATGTATTTCTGTAACAAGTCAAAATAGAAAGTAAAGCATTTTGGCCACAATAAGCAAATATGTGCTTGGGAGTAAATGGGTGCTTAGTTTCATGAAAAGAACACTTCTAAAGCTGTTTAGCATGAGCTGTGGATTAAAGGTTTGGGCTTGAGTTGGATTCAACTAAATACTGTACCAGCAACAAAAAGATGGTGGTTCCTCAGCAGCATAACAGTGCTTAACACACCTCAAAATCCACAACTGACTACCTCAAGAGGTATAAGCTGAACTTCCCAAACCTTAACTTCATTGAAAATATGTGGATGAACATCAAAAAAGCTGTACAATAATATGACTTAAGAATCTCACAGAACTAGAAGTCTTTTGCAAGAAAGAATGGGCCTAAACAATACTCTAAATAAGAACTGAAAGACAGTACAGCTGACTGGCTGTAATACTTGCTGGAGAGAGTGTTACTAAGTACTAACCGTACAGGGTGCCCAGACTTTTGCTTCATGTCCTTTTCCTTTTTTGTATGCAAAATATGTGCTTAAAACATGACATGTAAACCACATCAACTTGTAAAACAAATTATAAATTCTAAAACAAATTATGAAATCTAAATCTGTCCTTAAAACAGGCACAATTCAGGCTACAAAATGGTTCTTATTACTGTGCTGACTATGGCATACTTTTATCCATTTCTGATAGCTGTGAAAAATTATGTGTGGGATGACGTATAGTGTCAGAAACCACAAAGCACTGAGATGAATTAAGAACTGCATATGGTTAAGTGTGTGATTTAGGCATGCAGATGCTGTTTGTACAATGACAATTGGGAGACAATATGTTTCCAATACTTTGCTGTATTATCTACATAGCTCCAGTGCAAACCAAAGCAACCAATTTCAGGGTAAAAGGAAAAACTAGGGTAAAATGTTTTGGTTGGGACAATGCTGACTTTCAGTACAGTCTCTAAATGCCTCTAGTTTTTATTCATGTGTTTGTGTTGTGTTTGTTTGCATACAGCTCATCGTTGGTCAAGCCAGTTGTTGAAACACTGTTTCTCCAGTCGCCAAAAGGCCATGCTGTACTCCAGCAGGTCAAGCAGTTCATGAAGCGGCATGTCCTCCCTGCTCAAGAGGTCAGTTTAAGGGTCATCTCCACACTGTAAAAAATATTGAAGAAAGCAGGCCTACTTAAAGTGATAATGTAACTGATTACAAAGTGTTTTTGTGTTAACGTGGTTGAGTCAAAAGTTGACCTAACTCAAATTTAATTCTGCATCTCATTTTGGTCAACAGTGCATATAGTAACCCTTTAAAAACGAATGTCCATATGGACATTTGACCCTCACCTAAACAATATTAAGAGCAGTTGGTCTAGGTGTTCTGTGGAAAACTTGCTCTGATGTTTCCTCATGTGTGTGGTCTCTTTCTAATGGTAGATGCTATACTTTGAATTCAGCTGTGGCAAGAGCTACCTGTAGATCCTGTGATTAGGATTGTTGGAGACCTTTTTACGCATTTTGTGGTCTGCTTTTGGACTGAACCTGCTAGGATCTTCTAATCGTCTGCAGCTGTTGTGCTTCATCTGATTCTAATTTTAGGCATTTGAAGTCCTTAGTCCATAGAGTCCAAAATGTACCTTTCCATTGTTTCTTTAACACTGAATTGTACATGGCTGAATAGCTGTAGAGTGGCACAAATTAACAGATTTTATTTAATTTAATTTACATTAAGCTCTAAATTAAGATCTAGTTTAATTTCAGCTCAAATCAAAGCAGAACTAAAAAAGCTAAAGTTAGTAGAATTTTGTCCTAAACTCATAGGTTTGAGTTGAACTAAGTTAACTTTCTATAATTAGTTAATACAGCATTTTATGTTTACTTGAGTTATGTATTTATTTATTTTCACATTCTTGTTTTACAGTGCATAACAACTCAACACATTGCAAGAACTGTGTTTGTTACTAAAGCTTCACCGCTTTATGTGTATCACACATGGATAAACACAGGACCTGGTGTTGTTAATTAAAGTCTGCTTTGCTTTTGTATGTTTGGGCTGCAGGATCAAAATCTGGAAATTGATTTAACCTAAGACGAACAGCCAGAAAAATGTTTTGAAAGACTGATTTGTAAGTGCTGAAGTGCTTCTTAAAACATTTTCATTGGCAGTTTGTCTTGAGGTAAATAAGGTAGAAGCAGTGGTGTGGCCAAACATCAAAATTGCCCAATTTCCCCCTTTTCCTGAACCTAGCAGATGATGACGAGGTCTGTTTGGTGTCTAAAGTTTGTTTTGGGTTTTCTCTGAAGCTACGAAACTAATGTAGCTTACAAGTAAAGAAAGCATATGAAGCTGCCACCGTGATAACCGTGGCTGCAACCTTGTTAGCTGTCTTAGCTGTTAAAACTGGACAGGACAAGACAGGCAAACCTCAGGCACTGGTCATGTATTATCTGATCAACTACAATTGGAAAAGATTGCGTACATTTAATTTTTGGCTAAACTGACTGGTTATTGTTCCAATATTCCAATATATTGTTTTCAATAGTCTTCACTTAGTCTGTGCGCTCAGTCTGTGCAGTATGAACTAAGCTGCTTTTTTATTTGAATGTTTGACCTGCTTCCATGTTTCTGTCCCTCTGGCACCCTGGCACAGTTTCTACCCTGGCTTCCTGAATTACTTCTGGTCTGAAGAGCCATTCAGGTCGAAGCATTTTACACGGCTAAATGGCTGCTTTCTGAATTCCGGCCCTAAGCACCCGTCACAGTGAATGTGCTCTCTCTGTTTCAGCAAATAACAGAGTATTACGCTAAACACACTGATTGCCCTCAGAGATGGCAGACACCTCCTGTGCTAGAGGAGCTGAAGGTAAACATGTACACACACATTTATAGTTTTTGTACAGTGTTAGGACACACGAATATACATGCAGAGCTGTGGAACAAGTATTAATGTCTTAAAATGTAGTTGATGATATGAATGTGAAGCTGTTCATCTGGGTTGTGAGCACTTTGCTCATCACTAGAATGAATACAAATAAATAAATAAATAAATAATGAATTGTGTTTTGATGAGTGTTTAAGTGCAAGTGGTTTTAAGCTGAAATAGCGCCAAAGCTATGATTATCGAAGAAGCCCTTACTTAAATTTGACCAGGAGTGCCTAGACTTTTGCATAAGACTGTAGATGAAATTGTATGTAATGGGCTTTTAGTTAAGTTGAAGGTTAGTGTTTGTGTTTGCATTTAGTAAGAAACTGTATGTGTTTGAAGGCAAAAGCTCGTGCTGCAGGACTGTGGAATTTGTTCCTGCCGGCAGTCAGTGGGCTGTCTCAGGTGGATTATTCCTACATTGCTGAGGAAACTGGAAAATGTTTCTTTGCTGCAGAGGTCTTCAACTGCCAGGCCCCAGGTCTGTGTAAATATTCTTTTAAATGTTATAAAATAAGCAGATGTCCTTAGCCTATTCCATGAAGATATCTTAAGTGCATTTAATGGTAACTTCTAAATTCATTGTTTTGTAGAAATCAAATCAAAATACTGTTTACTGTTTCAGAGTCTTTTTGATCTAAAACCACTGTGTAACTCCACTGTCATCATCAGTTATGGGCTGTGTAATTATTAGCTCTCACTCTCTTTATAGTCCAGTTTGATCATTGTTTTGGGTGGCTCCAGACATAAAGATGGTTGACGGAAGGAACGTTTGGGCGTCTTTTGCATAAACAGACAGTGTTCTGAGTATAGTCACATTGCTTGGCAAAAACTGAAACATCCATAACAGGCATTCATTTTTGGTATAATTTGGTACACCAGTGCAGTACAAACAAATCAAGCTTTAAGTTCCCCATATGGACAGCTGTACACGTGCATTTGTTGACGAGCTGTGAGATACAGAACCAACATCTTAAGTGAAAGAGGCATGTGGTGGCGGTAAAGCAATATTACAGGATTGTACATAAATATGTCTTGAGTTATGCAACATTAGGCAGTTCATGTGAGCAGTCATGTTCACACTACACCAAAGTTACATAGTACACTTTTAAGTGAGCTGGTTTTGTCTCAAACACTAACCAAACACTAATATTCTGTACATAAGATCACATGTACACCCGTTCACAAACTGTGCTGTGATGCATCCAGGGTGTTCGGTATATGTCACTTAGGGACTTCCTAGATTTAAAGTGAAGGACTAGATGCTGTAAACCTTCCACATTTTTAAAAGGGTCTGTGACACACAGGTCCCAATGGGTTCCTATGGGTTAAAATAGCTGAATTAAAATAGCTGAGTCATTTCTGGAATAGTTTGTGCCTAAACATTTGCAGAGTTTATTGTATTGTTACTTTGCATGTATTTTTGTCAATTCCTTCAGAATTTTCAAAAGAGGTTAGTGTCCCCAAACCATGAATGGTTGTAGTATTGAAATAATTTACTTTCTAAACACTTGTGGTTCATGGATTTCAGTGCCAAACTGTGTAAACAAAATCCCAAAGAGCGGCAACTGGAACAAATCAGTAGCACACTAGAGAAAGATGAATCCATTCACAAACATGTTCTGGCTCATGAGTTTCAACTGTGTTGAAAAACAGCTGGCCATGTTATAATGAGAATGACCTTAGTGTAATTTCACTGAATAAAACTGTTAGTAGTTTTCAACCTGGGCCAAAAAGTGAGCTTTTAGTAAAACTGAATTGACTTCTTTTTCTTTTACTAATCTTTTCAGATCTTGACAGATAAAGATAGATGCAATATTTTAAGAAGTTTCTGTTCTGGTGTTTGAATGACAGCTCTGTTGCTGTGTTACTGTGCTGCAGACTCGGGGAATATGGAAGTGCTGCATTTGTATGGATCTGAGGAGCAGAAGAAGCAGTGGCTGGAGCCTTTACTCAGAGCAGAGATCCGATCCTGCTTCTGCATGACCGGTAACACGCGAATGCACACTCGCACACATTCTCAAACTAGTACACACTTAGGCACACGCAAGTATAAGCACTTGCACCGTACATTCTTGTAGCATCAGTATTAAACATGCCAGAGTGCATACAGAATTGTGTCAAAGTCAGTGACCATCTTGCATTTGTTTAGCTTTTAGGTACAAGACATTGTAATGAGGTTAAATAAAACGATTGATTTCCCAGAATAAGAAGCAAGGCCAAACAAAAATAAATGAGAATGGTAATTTCCAAAACTGGAGCTGAATTAATTCAGTGTGACAACTGGTAGCTGGTAGGGCAGCAAAATTGTTCCCATTAAACAAAAAAACTGATCAAGAAAACCTTACTGATCGAGTCCAGACCTCAATCCTCATCGCTGAATGTTTTAGATAATTTGGATTGTGAGAAGCAAGAAAAACAAAGAAGAATGATCAACATTTGCAACCAAACTGATGAAGCTGCTGCAGTTTTCAGAACATGTCCAGACCTCAATCCTCATAAATAAATATGTTTGAGATGACTTGGTGATGATGAGAAGCAGAAAATGCTTATAAGACTGAACTTTGGAAGTGTGGAAAGATCTAATCTCCCTGTAGATGAAAGTGAATCAACTGGAAAACGTTGGAAGTTGTAATAAAGGTATAATCTCCATATATAGCTTGTGTATGAAATGCTTAAGTAATGAAATTACTTAATTACTAATAAAATTGACAGACTGCACAATAAACAGAGTATTATGAGCGGAGTATGAGAGTATGAGCCATTTCAAGTAAAAGATAAAATGCGACCCCTTGTGAGACCTGGTTTCCATGAAAACTGCTCCCATCAGATGAACAGATGATAAATAAACCTGAATGAGAGAGCCTAACTGAAAAAAGGAAGGGACAGAAATAAAGAACATTTAAAACCAACTGCTAAAGATGCTGGAGTTTTCAGAAGGAGTCCAGACCACAGTCCTCATTCTTTAACATGATTGAGATGACTTGGACGGTGAGATGCTGAGATTGCTTCTAAGGCTGAACTGTGGAAAAATCTCCTGGCAGTTTTCTGTTGAGACTCTGAAAGGGAGTCACCTGGAAAGAATGAAAGCTGTAATAAAGATCATTTTTGTATATTTTTAACATATTTAAACATATTGCCATTTGACCTTCATATAAACAGTGTTGAGAGGTGGCGGTAGTATAACAGAACACGTTAAACTAAACAAATGTCTTTTTAAGATATTTTCCTAGTGTGGACCGTGCCTTCAGCTCATGTTAATTGAAAACACTACTTTGGAAAATGTAAATAACCAAAACAAGAATTTCTTTGGTGGAAAAAATTAAAACACCCCCACGCTGTTTTACTTATTAAAATGCCTGAAATTAGAACCAGGTGCTTCACATCAGATGCAGATGATTACATTTTGTTTTGTTTTTTTATTCTGTCTTATTAACCCTTAGACATTTTGTTTGGTTTGCTCTTGATTGGTGAAGTGAGTGGTATCACTATGGCAACATCCAAAGATCTCTCTTCAGAAGGCCTTCAGAAGAACATTTGTGGGTGCATTGAGTTTTGGAAGGTTTTTTGTTGTTTGTTTGTTTGTTTGTTTGTTTGTTTTTGCACAACAGTTAAAAGCCACTGTCTGGAAAATAATTTGCATATGAACATTTAAAACAACTGCCATCATAGCAAGTTCAGCCCAAGAGCAGATAAAGAGTAAAGAGTTAGATGTGTAAAGAAGTCTCCAACAAATCTAAAAAGTCATTATGGGACCTACAGCTAGCTCTGTCCCACAGTTGATGTCTCAGTACAGCATCTGCCTTCAGAAAGAGACCACACATGTTTGATTTTCAAGGGAGACAACCTTTGCTGTCAAAAGGACAAGTCAAAAGATTCATAAGCACATTGTTCCACACGTCCTGGTCTTCGTCTCAGTGTTATCGGGCAAACATTTGTCAGCAAGTGTTTCCTTTTATAGATAGTTTCTATGTGAAATGCAGTGTTTTTGTTCATGCCTTCTTTGTGCAAGCCCTTTGTTCGTAACATGTCCAGAAGCCTGTCCCTGAGTTCTAGACCTCCTCAAGCATGTCTGATCCAGCTAATCAGGGTCTTCAGAAGCATTTGTATATTAGAGGCACATGTATTAGATTAGGTCGGGAACTAAGCTCTGCAGGGGGCGGATAGTCTGGATTTATTGTAACTGCTGGACCAAGAGCTTTCGGACATGAAACATCTGAACAGTAATATCACTGAGAGAGAGAGCTATGAATAAACTGGAGTTTGTGAACCTTTAGAAGTTGTAAGAAATGCATAGTGTTTGTTTGATGATATTTCTCACTTCTGGCTCATCAAAACAGGTAAAAAAAAAGCTGTCAAAAGTGCAGATTCTAAACGTCAGCTGTGATACCATAATACGTGCAGGATTCAAATAGAATGTAAATATAAACAATTATGTAGCTATGGAATTGATTAAAAAGTGTGTAATTGCATTTCAAAATATTATATAGCTGTATATATCAGCCTCAGTATACAACCACAGACTTTGCATATTGTGTCACTTGAGCATATTTGGGGCACATTTGACCCCCACAAAGACCGTGAAACATACAGATAGTACATACACAAACGTTTCCCTCTCTCTTCCTCTCATAAATGAAGGATGGGTTTGACTTTAGGTGTGTGTGTGTGTGTGTGGATACTGATGCTGAACAAATGAGCAGAAGAGAACAGCTGAAGGCAGAGGCAGAGGGAAAGAGAATATGAGTCATTTCCTTTCCATTCTGCTGCCTGCCAGAGGGTGACAAGTGTGTGTGTGTGTGTGTGTGTGGGTTGATGAAAAGGCGATAAGTTTCCTGTCATTGAAAGTACACAGATGGTCTTATTGGGATGTAGCTTTCTGGTTTATTGATTTAGGAGTTTGTGTGATGAGTTGTATGAGTTCTGTGTCTGTAATTGTTAGGTTTTGACTGGTGTATTAAAAAGTAAATATGTACAGAAACCCTGTTATTAAAACTTTTCTGCTGGTTTGGCTGTTGTTAAGCCATTCTTAGTATTTTGTTTCTGCATGAGCATATGAGTTGGATTATAAGTGCCAGAAGTGAGTGGTACAGTAGCTTCTCTGTCCCCTGTCTCTTATTCCTTCTTGTCTTCACTCTTCGTGCCCGTTCTCTTTCTCCTCCAGAGCCAGATGTTGCCTCCAGTGATGCCACCAACATGGAGTGCACGCTTGAAAGAGACAAAGACCACTACATCATCAATGGCAAGAAGTGGTGGAGCAGTGGTGAGTGTTTATGAATGTGTTCATTTGGCTGGAAAATACTTTAGTAGCTGTGCTTCGCTGTATAAAGTATCATTTTGGATGATGAAATTACTGAAACTTCCAAGTGAAAAGGCAGGTTTTCAATCCTTATGTTTTTAAACAACGCATTACAGATATTAAAGACCAGATGGGTTTGGGTGGCTTCATGTAGCTGGTTTGTGATATGTGTGTTGTGCAGTAGGGGAACTTTAACTAGTGGGTGGTGATGGAAAACACGGTAGCACACAGAGAGCTCCTAATTCCACATGCTGATCCATGCACTGTAATTCCTCTTGCATAGCTGTATCTATGTCCAAATGTTTGTGGACAGCCCTTCTAATAAAGACATTCAACTGCTTTAAGTTGTACCCATTGCTGACAAAGATTTTCAACTGCATACACACAGCTTGACAGAAAAGTTTTGTCCGGAGAATAGAAAAAAGAATGTGGAGCAGATAAACATGAACTATTAGCACCATGCCCCATGCCAGGGGTGAGCTTAAGTACCCGAGCATTGATGGTGTTCCATGTAATACTTTTAGGATGACCCCAGTAATGTTCTTGTCGATTCAAATCATGTTTGTCATGTCACATTACACTGGTGTAAAGGTAAGTGGAACTTGCACATTCACTTATACACACATGTTTACGTTATTTACAAAAAACACTGGATGGGTGTGAATTCAGGTGTAGTGTGAGTGGGGAGAAGTCTTTGTGGGTGCAGTGTGACTGTGCATAGGGGTCCCAGTAGTAAGTGCAGGTGCAGAGTGTGTTTGTATGGGCTGGAGGTGTGATGATACAGATGAAATGGCTTGTGGACTGTGAACCGGTATACTGCACTGTTGTTTGTTCAGTAGCGTAATTGCTTGAGGATATAAGCTGTTTCTCAACCGACTGGTTCTGGTCTTCATACTTTTATACTTCCTGTCGCTGGGCAGCTGTGAAAACAGTGGCAGTGGCTTGGGTGGGTGGAGTCCTTAATAATCCTACTTGACTTCCTCAGACAGCGACTGGTGTTTAAATCTAGGAAATTTGCAAACTGAACCCTGATGATGTGCTGGTCTGTGCACACCACCCTCTGCAGAGCTTTTTGCCCAAGAGTGGTGCAGTTCCCGTACCAGGTGGTAATACCGCCTGTCAGAATACAAACCTCCTTAACTGTCTGAAATAGAAGAGGTGCTGTTGTGCATTCTTCGCCACCCGGTTGGTGTATTGTGTTCATGTAACTTCGTTGATGTGAACACCAGGGAAGTTCAATCTGCTGACCCTCTCCACAGTGGTCCCATTGATGGCCCTCTCTCCTATTTCCTGAAATCCACTGCCAGATCCTTGGTCTAAGAGAAAGGTTGTTTTCCTGGCACCAGTGTGACTGGAAGCCAACCTCCTCTCTGTATGCTGCCTTGTCATTGTTATAAATCAGGCCCACGATTGTTGTATCCTCAGCAAATTTAATGATAACATGCCTGGCTGTGCAGACATGGGAGTACACGGAGTACAGGAGTGTGCAGAGCACACATCCCCATGGGGCTCCAATGTTGAGGGTCAGTGAGGAGGACGTCATGCTGCCCATCCTTACCATCTGCTGTCATCCCATCAATAAGTTTAGGATCCTGCTGCACAGAGAGCAGTTCAGACCCAGCTCCCAGAGCTGGATGTCACGCCTTGGGGGAATACAGGTGCTGGTCATAAAATTAGAATATCATGAAAAGGTTTCATTTCATTAATTACATTCAAAAAGTGAAACTTTTATATACGTATATTATATTTATTCATTACACACTAACTTATATATTTCAAGTGTTTATATTTTTTTTAATTTTGATGGTTATAACTGACAACTAATGAAACCCCAAATTCAGTATCTCAGAAAATTTTAATATTACTTAAGACCAATACAAAAGGATTTTTAGAATTTTTTTTTTTTTACAAATAAAAAGTATGAACATGAAAGTATGAGCATGTACAGCACTCAATACTTAGTTGGGGCTCTTTTAGCCTGGATTACTGCAGCAATGCGACGTGTCATGGAGTTGATCAGTCTATTTTACTCCTCAGCTCTTCATTGTCGGGTCTGGCATATCGCATCTTCCTCTTCACAAAAGGTCAGCCGAGTTTGCTGGCCAATTAAGAACATGGTCCTTAAACCAGGTGCTGGTAGCTTTGGCACTGTGTGCAAGTGCCAAGTCCTGTTGGAAAATGAAATCTGCATCTCCATATGGTTGGTCAGCAGCAGGAAGCATGAAGTGCTCTAAAACTTCCTGGTAGGCGGCTGCGTTGACCTTGGACCTCCGAAAACACAGTGGACCAACACCAGCAGATGACATGGCACCTCAAACCATCACTGACTGTGAAAACTTTACACTGGACCTCAAGCAATTGTGCATCTCCTCTCTTCCTCCAGACTCTGGGACCTTGATTTCCAAAGAAATTTACTTTCATCAGAGAACATAACTTTGGACCACACAGCAGCAGTCCAGTCCTCTTTAGCCCAGGCGAGACGCTTCTGACGCTGTCTCTTGTTCAAGAGTGGCTTGACCAACGAAATGCGACATCTGAAACCCATGTCTTGCATATATCTGTGCTTGGTGGTTCTTAAAGTACTGACTTTAGCTGCAGCCCCCTCTTTGTGAATCTCCCACACATTTTTGAATGGGTTTTGTTTCACAATCATCTCATACTTTTTTTTCTACCACATTTTTTCCTTCCCTTCGCCTCTCTATTAATGTACTTGAACACAGAGCTCTGTAAGCAGCCAGCCTCTTTAGCAATGACCTTTTGTGTCCTTGTGCAAGGTGTCAATGGTTGTCTTTTGGACAACTGTCATGTCAGCATGATTGTGGCTTCATGATTGTGTAGCCAACAGAACTAGACTGAGAGACCATTTTAAGGCCTTTGCAGTTGTTTTGAGTTAATTAGCTGATTAGAGTGTGGCACCAGGTGTCTTCATTGTGAACCTTTTACAGATACTGTATTTGAGGTTTTCATTAGTTGTCAGTTATAACCATCACAATTAAAAGAAATAAACACTTGAAATATATCTGTCTGTGTGTAATGAATGAATATAATATACAAGTTTAACTTTTTAAATGGAATTACTGAAATAAATCAACTTTATGATATTCTAATTTTATTACCAGCACCTGTAATGGTGTTGAATGCTGAACTGCAGCCCACAAACAGCATTCTTACATATGTGTCCTTACAGCAATTCTCCAAAAATCTAGTAGAAAGTCTTCCCTGAACAGTAGAGACAGTTGATCCAATAAAAGCAGAATAACGCTTAACAAAAACAGGAACATTTCAGGAGAAACAATAAATGAATGAGCCAGTGCCTCAATACTTTTGTCTATATAGTGAATAAGGACTAGTGTTATGGATTTTTTTTTTTTTCTGTTTCCTCCTTCTCTATAAACACACACACAATACACTTCTTTCAGTACTTTCAAACACTTCTTTCTGTGGGCCAGATGTTCTCCCAGGTTTATTAATCCAAGTGAGATTAAAGTCAACCTAAATCAAAAGGACAATTTTTAAAAAATATTTTTATTTATTTTTCTTTATTTCTTAATCCTATTTTTTCATTTTACCCCAGTTTGGTACTCCAAATTAACCCAACCGTTTGTAACTCACCCTCGCAATGCTCCTGACACTAGGAGGGTATAGACTTAATTAAATTAAAATCCAATTTATTTGTATAGCGCTTTTTACAACAGCCACAAAGCAGCTTTACAGGAATCCAACAATACGACAAGATTAACAAATCATGAAACATAAACATACAAACCTCTGGTGAGCAAACCAATGGTGACAGTGCAGTGCTGACCAAATATGATGTGATCACATTTTGTAGTTTTGGCTGCAGCATTTTGAATTAGTTGAAGTTTACTGTTCCTGCTGGAACTTCCTGACAATTGTGCGTTGCAGTTCCAGCCTTGAGGTAATAAAACGTGTAGAGATAAGGAATTTCTTAGCTTGGTAATGTTCTGTAGAAAAGCTGTCATTTTAATATAAGTCACATGTTGGTCAAATGATGGATCTGAATTGATTATGAGGCTGAGATTTTCAGCTGCTGAACCAGGAATAACAGAAAAGTCAGACAAATTTAACATTAAGTCTGTTCATTTATTTCTAACGGCTTAACGCAACACGTCTCCTCCGATACGTGTCAAACCAGCTGCCCTCTTTCCAAAGTGACACGCTCAGAGGAAAGCAGATCCCCAGCTTCACCACACCAACTAAAAGACGCCTGTGCTGTCCGACATCGCTTAGGAGTGATGAGGGGAGAGAGCGCCATCTACCAACCCGAAGAGAGCACAGCCAGTTGTGCTCTCTTTAGGACTCCGGCATTCTCCATTCTAGTGATGATGGATAACTGATGCTGCGTATGCTTTGAACAAAGTGTTGAAGTTAGACAGTACTTGCATGCGAAATGGTAAACATGCCACCTGCTGAAGTCCTTTCATATGGAATAGCTAAAGGTCTCGTATCGACTACTCATCTGGCTTCACCAATTTGTTTCTCTTTAACACTAAAGATGTATATCATCTGAATGATTCATGCCATAAAGCATCTTGCATTTTTACTGTATCCAATGACTTTTATACGAAGCTTTTTAAAATGTTTACCCAAACCAGCGCCATGCAGTCTGTGAACAATAAACACAGACCCTTTGCTAGAGGAGACACAAAGCGGCTCACGACGGGTGGCAAAGCCGAAACAGACCCGGTGCCTAAAGTTGCGCTTTGAGCATGAACTGAGACGCAAAGTGGAGCCAGGAGGAGGGAAGGGAAAAACTCTGCGATGTCGCATCTCCCACAGTTTGACGGGAGTTGGAAAATGCTTCATGTGTGTGGGTGTTTACTCTCTCGCTGCTCATTAGCATTGCATGATGCATCACTGGTCTCACTGATACTGATATCACCAAGGCGTGCAGTACTGCCCCATCACATCAGCTTTTTATACTATTATACTATATCAAAAACAGTATTCATTTCTTTTTTATTTAACTGTATTAACCTTTCTTTAGACTTTAAAATTAAACAACTTGGTTGTGTATATTAAATAAAACAATGCAATGCAACTTCAGCCCAAGTTTCTCAGAGTTCCCCTTCCTTGCCTTGTCTCACAGTGAGAGCGTGGTCAGCACTTCACAAATAGCAAATGTGAGCCACAGATCAAAACATCATCCATTTAGTGTTCAACAGCTCTACAACGCAAGCAGCTTTACCAACATGCAACCCAAAAGCTAATAGCTATATTAAGTGCAGCAGAATGTAAACTTTTAAGTCCCTGCATCTGCAGACTTTGATATATCATCACTTGGGCTACGCATTACATCAATTGGGAGCCACTGTTCTATGGAATGTCCTTTTTTTCCTAAGAATCTAAGGTTAATCATGTGTAGCACCTAATGCTATATGTACGCTAGAGAGGTATAAAGCCACTCAGCACTGAGCTGTCGAGCAGTGAAACTTGGGATGAGTTGAGCTGTGATCTTACTGCATGCAATGCAATCAAATTCTCACTGCAATGCTCCAAAATCTTGTAGAAAGCCTTCACTGAACAAGGCAGTGCAGTTACTCCTACAGGATATAAAAATATTATGCCCTTGATTTCAGACAAACGGTGTCCCAATACTTTTGTCCATATAGTGTATATTGCAGTTTCACAGAACGTGTCTGTAGAACTTTTATTACACAGCCCTGCTGTGCAAGAGGATCTGATTTATGACGTCTTGTAAAATTTTCACTTCTGGTGTGAGTCATCTTTGAGCCATGACGAACCCTCACACTGAACTTGTGTTTATTTTGTCTTTTTGCTCATGTCTTCCTCCAGTTCTATTCGCTTTTATTTTTAATTTAACTTCAACTGAACAGCAAGCCAGATTTTCTAATGGAACCGCAGACTTCTTTAACGACTGCTTTATCTGAATTCTGTTGGTGTTTGGGATGTGTTTTGTAACAACCAGACCATATAATCGGCTCTCTTGTTATGGAACGTTGTCTCTGTATTTGTTACTGGGAATTATAACATGATTCTGATGTATTTAGTGTGTTCTTTTCTGTTGCGATAGTTGCCCCAGGTTATTCTCTGTGACGTTTGGAGATGTTTTGGAATTCATCTCTTCGTCCATGTCCCCTGCAGAATTATCTAGTTGGTTCTGGCTGCAGGCCTTTGTGGTTTGAAGCCTCCAGATTTTCCCCCTTCTCAGTGTACAAAGACCAAAGGCCCCTTGTCTAGGGCTTTGGCACGAAAGTCCATTAACTGTTTAAGCGTTCTGGGGCAACTTCAGACCCATTCAGACACAGCTGCTGTGCTGTTTGTGCAAAAGAAAAACCAGGCCCTAGCCGAATGTAAAAGAAAAGCCTTGTTTCTCCTTATTAAACCATGTTGCAAAGGTATACCCATAGTCCCTAACATACATAACGTTCGTACATGGTGTAGGTGCTTTTGGTGGTGGACAGGGGTCAGAAAGCTGCAATGCACTGTATTTTCTGACACCTTCTAAGGCCAGCATTAACGTTTTCACCAGTTCATGCTAAAGTAGCTCTTCAGACCAGGCAGGCTAGCCTTTACTCCCTACATGCTTCAGAAAGCCTTGGGTGCCCATGACCCTTAGCTGGTTCACCGATTTTATTTCACTGGATCACTTTTGGGGGTTACTGACCACTGCATACAAGGAACAGCCTACAAGACCAGCCTTTTTGGAGAGGACCAAGTTGTCCAGCCATCACAATTACACTTTTGTTAGAGTGGCTCAGATCCTTATGCTTGCCCATTTTCCTGCTTTCAACACATCAACAGTCCTTATATTTTATTAGGGTTGAGATCAGAAACAAGAGCTTATTGTTAGCCTGCTTTCATCTTGGATGTGTTTGGGATCATTGTTGGAACACCCAATTGTGTCTAGATTTCAACTATCCAGCTGATGGTTTGAGATTATGAAGAATTCTGAAGTAGTCCTCCTTTTTCATTATTTCATTCACTCCATCCAGCCCCAGAGTCATTGTGTCCAAAAAACTCTATCTTTGTCTCATTTGACTTCTTCCAGAAGGCATTTTCTTTGTCCATGTGGTCAGCTGCGAACTGTAGTCAAGCAGGCACTTCTTTCTTGGATGGTAGCCTCAAAGTCCATGGCGATGTAAAACTCGCTTGACTATACTCTAGTGATACTCTAGTATTGACTCGGCCAGGACGCTTTCTTACATGGACTTTTCTTAAGTATGAAGAAAGATGTTAATAGTGGGATAAAAGCTTCTTTGCCTCCCAGTGATAAATTCGTAAGGACATTTTGAGTCCTACAGTGGGAATAAATCCGAGCTCCTTAGACCCATACTCGGGGACCCCATGAGGTCCAGCCTGGGGTCAAGAGGAAATCATACATATGTGACTAAAAGACTATTTGAGAATTAGTACAATGTGTACTAAATATAATTTGACCCTTGTGCCTATGCACACATTACCCAGACTCACAGAAATCAAATGATCAAGTATGAAATAAAGTGGAAATTTTTACTACCTAAACCTACTACACCTAAACATAATTCTAACCTAAACTTCTAAACTAACCTTAACCCTAACTATAACCCAAACTTACCCTAACCCTAAACATAACTATAGAAAAAAGCAGAATGCTGTGATGCTGCTGTTTTCTCAATTCATTTTCAAGGACATGGCAGGCTGGGTTGTGTATTTGGCAAAACCGCACCACCAGTGGACAGAGCTCCTTGTAAAATATGTGTAAAATGTCAGACATGAGCTGTGGAGTCAGGAGCTGGACCTTCAGTAAAGGTTATGCCAGGTACATTCTGTAGCAGGCTCATCATAAAGCTCATCAAGATGTTCTTTGTTGCTGTTCAAATCTCCAACAGTTTGACAAAATTAGAGACCAAAAGTCATTTACTGCAAGAAACCTCAGGATCTAATTATGTGACCTCGTAAATTCCCACTTCTGCTCCCTGTGGACATGCGATAAGAAATCGAATACAGCATAGCAGATGTCACAGACCCTGTTGTTTACGGGTGGTCTGCTGTTTCTGGTGAGCAGATCTCTGATTGTATCTGATATAAATTGGGGTGTGTAGGGGGACCTCTCTTCATGGCCTCTCTCTTTTTCTCTTTCTGGAATTAATCTACTTCACATCTCTTGATGTGTTTCACGGCTCCTCTCATGAAGCTCCTTCCAAGCCAGCAGTGATCATTGTTTCTGGAAGCAGTGGGATGGAATGGGTTTTGCCAGTGCTATCTGTGTCCTATTAGAGTCGGAGATGTCCTCTGTGCTTTCTTGCTCAAAGATGTGCTCTTGCATTAACACGGGAAAAGGCTTCACAAGTTTGACAGTTCTAAATGGATTTTGTGTTGAAACTGTTAAAGAATGAATGGGTTCAATCAACTCTAGCAGCAGTATGACCCGGGATTACTGGGAATATGACCCGATGTGGTGGATAGGAGGCTGTGTGTGTATGTGTGTAGGCCAAACCTTTTTAAAATTTTACCGTTTTAAAAATAGAGGAAAAAATGTCTAAAGGAGTTATTTCTGAGCTCTGATATAAGAACAAGCCACTTAATCAAGCTCCACTCGTGCTTCAGATCTTCCCCTGTAAAAAGAAGACTCAACGCTGAGAGTATGTACAGATGTGGAGCTGTTCAAGAAGCTCTTTGTGTCCAAAAGAGCTGCTGGTGTTCTCAGAACAATGAACTGACCACCCGGGAGTGTAGACTTCATCATCATTGAATGTCTTTCGGTAGTGAGAAGCAGAAAATTCACAAACTGAAATTTGGAGGTATGGACAAAGAAAACCTAAAACACCTAAAACCTGACAAGAATGGAAGCCATAACGCAATGCTTTTTATTTTATTTTTTTAAACAAAATTGAAAAAATGTAGGGTGGTGTCTGACCTTTACACAGTACTGTACATGTACCGGGAAATGGATATTACATAGATTTCTGTGTGAAATGGTACAAATTAGGGAAATATAACTTTAAAGGTTAGTTACTTTCTACCAGTGCACCAACTGGACTTATGAGCCATTCTTACCGACAAAAGGAAGGTGTGTGTCTTCTGTCCTTATAGTGTGCTGAAAAACAATTAATTAACTGGTGTTAATGAGGAGAGAACGATTCCCACAACAATCAAAAACTGTTTGTTTGTTGTGTTTGGTCTGTTGGTGTGGTGGATTTCCCAAAGACACTACTACTCTGTTTTATACACACATATGGGCTTAACTGTGGGCCATTTGTTAAGGGTGAATTCATGTTTAGCTGTCACACCTGTTCATGGAAATGAGGGTAATTTATTTAATCGGAATCAATCTGCTGCCCGTATTTACTACAGAGTTCCTGTTGAAGGTTTGATCGTTTAAACAGGACTTGCCTTGCATTCCTAGCTAGTGAGTTGGCAAGCTGCGCTAGTGTCTGTTTTTTGTAGTTTTGTAGGAGGGTTTTAGTTATCATTAGCCTATTGGATGATCTGAACTGTTTAATAGAAAAGGATGACTCAACAGGAAACAGGACTCCTGCTATAGACAGGATGGTTGGTGACTTGTGTGTGTTTTATAGGTGTTTTTTCCTGTTGTTGTTGTACGGCATAGCCGGCGTACTTCTACATAGAATTTGATCAGCACTGCTGAACTTTGGAAACCAACTGGTATATTTGTAGACTGATCATGCTGGGCAATGCTGAGACATTGAGTAGGTTTATTTAGTGATGATAAAGTGTTGAGACAATCTCAAACTGCAGGATCTTTCTGAATTCAAATTTTTTCCAGTGTCATTAGGAAATAAAGTAGTTTAGCTAACCATTAAATAGTTTTAGATAGCTATGTAGAATTCCTTAAAAATGCCTTAAAATCTATTCATATAGAACAAAATATATATCATAATCTAGTTAAAAGAGTTAGGCCGTAACAAAAAAATGAGTGAGCTCTCTCCCCAGACCCTCCTCCAGACACTCCGAAATTGCATGAACTAGTATGAATTTATTGCTAGGTGCTGGGTGCTGGGTAGGTCTGAGCAGGATGATCTTCTATCTCATCAGAGGGGAGGAGACCTAAACGTCACTAAATGGGCTGTACCCAACTCAAAATATTGTCAGTCGAATGGGATTTCCCTTCAATGCGAAGATTATTTATTCACAGTTTTTTTCCCCCATATGAGGATGTATTCTGAGCATTAAAAAAATCAGTAAAAGCGATGCTTAGTATGATAAAATATTGCAGGCCATTTTAATTGCCCACATATAATGTCAGGCTGAAATATGGATTGGAGGAATGTTGAGACAGACAGCAGAATGTATTCATGTTTAAAATAAGCTCTTATAGCCTAGTTAGCTCTGTAGCATAGTTTTATTTTAAACATAAAATTGTCTTCTACAGAGTAAGCTAACTTCTAACTTCTTTATTTCTCTTTAATCAAATCAAAAGCTAAATAACAAAGGAAACTAGTCAAGCTTCGAAATATTTTTAGTTGAAAAGAAAACTAAACGTCGTCTTAAAGTTGTTTGCTTCAAGGAATGGTTGACACTATCTTTCTTGAGAAGAACAGAGCTTGTGTTTTTTATTTAATGCACATGTAAAACCAGTCTCATCTTTTGTTAATTAGCACTTGGAGAGGTTATTCACATAGAGGTTTACTTCTAGCATGCAGTATGGATGTTTACCCAATGTGCCAAATAAAAGGACAGTCCAAATGTTTATTTGTTCAGTTAAGTTGTGTTCGTCTGTAATTATGTAATAGATAATAATCAGACGATGTTTTATTTGTAATCAGTGCAGAAATACAGGTACTTTTGAAGGGTTCACTTACTTCTTCTTGCAACTGTATTTTGCAGTAAAGATCATAATACAGTTTCCCATCGTAACAAAGACACACTGTATAACACAGAGGCAGACAGACAGACTGGATTATAGTAGGAGACAGAAGGCTCTGATTATAGTAGGATAGTGTGCTGTCATTGTATTAAACTAGTCAAAAGTCTCACTGTTGAATGTTCTCTTCTCTCAGTGCTGCTTGATGCTTTGACCTGCTATGCTCTTTATAAAAACATCCATACTTCTGAATGCAAACATTAATCACTGTAGTATGCTTCTTCTTGCCACCAATGATTTTATTTCCTTTCAACTGTCCTCACATCTTCCTCTTTTGCCTCACCCGTCGCATTTACAAATCTTGGGGGAGCCACAGAAATGTGTGCATCGAACCAGCTGCCCACCGCTTTCCTTTTCTGCAGTGGTTTTATTGTTCTCCCCCCCCCCTCTTTTTCTTTCATTCTTTCTTTCTTTCTTTCTTTTTTTTAAACTTTAAACCTTCCAGGAACGCACAATTTCCCTCAATGGCTCCCAGGGTGGCATCTGATGGAGATCTGGAGACCCTTAGCATTGACCCCTTACAGCTCCACTCTTCCTGTGTTTGCATCAAATCATTTCCAGACCTCTGTTCTTTATCACACCGTCAGGGCAGCCCCCTAAATAGGCTTTTCATGTGGCTTCGCATGCACGCAGAGCCTTAAAGCAAGAGTTTGATGAAAAATGTAAACTTTTTTGGGATTTTGGGAAATGATTTAAGTGATGCAGATATATGCTGATATTTTATCAATAATTTCACTGGATGCTTCTTGGGTATTTTGTGCATGTCAGCAGTCCTGAAAACACTCTAAAATAAGTCCTAATACATTTTGCTAAATATTGTGATGTGGCAAAAATATAATGAAAGCTTATACCCCACCAGGTGTGCAAACTGCATGCCTAGATCAGCGTACACTTCACCTCAGTTAAATGTTTCATTAGCAAGTAATCTCAATTACACTTGCTGTTGTGGCTTCACTACTATCCATTTTTTTTAGCAATGCTACATGCTTTTGTCCTTTTCTATCAGCATGTCCCAGACAGTATCAAACCACATAAGTCTATTTGAGGTGGAGTATATACATTCTTGTTGGCTACGTGAGCCTCATAGCTACAAGGCAAAAGTATTTGGGAGAAAAAAAAAAACATCCACAGGATAAATTATTTAGGGCCCAGAACTAAGGATAGAGTGTTCAGTGTTTTTGGGGCCTATACCGATTGTCGGTCACCTTTCAGCACACCTGGATGATCGCTGATACTGTTTGAGGACAAGTTTGCCTGGAAATGTTAATGCATCATTGTGCAGTGTATCTCTGCCATTTTCTCTCAAGATGAAATGTGCTTTGCTTTTTGGTGTCAACCACATTTTAAACATTGTCCCGGCTCTACCTGGTCAACTGTGGTGTGTGCTGTCTGCTGGCTTTTTGTGTTTAGTTTAGTTTAGTTGATTTTGCTAGCTCTCTGGTGTTTTGTTATTCACTATACTGAGTGTTGTACTCTTAGAGTGTAAGTGGTGTCTTTAGCAGTCTTTACTGTTACTGTCTTTACTTTACTTACCACAGATCACATTAGTTTAACACATTCTACAAATATTTGCATTTGAGTCAGATATAGTAAAACAAAAAACTAGACTGACGACTTTTTTTTGGTGCGAAGTCTGTATTTCCATCTATCGGCTGAACAAGGAACTGCAGCATCTTGTGTGAAATGATCAGCTCTCCGGATTGGCTATGTGAAATAAATACAGGCGGATCACGTTTGGACTATGAATAGACTGATCCCTATTAATAGCTGATGCCAAAAGTGGTCCAAGAAAGGACAACCTGTGAACTAGTGACACGGTTGTGAACACTTAAGGCTCCATGGAGGCCCCACTTTACAACTTGCATAGCTTAAAGGATCTACTGCTAACGTCTTGGTGCCAGATACCACAGGACACCTTCAGAGGCCTTGTGGAGAGAATGCCTCAAATGGGCCTGAAGCTTTCTCTGCAAACACAGATCCAGATAAAAAAAAAAAAAAAGCATGGTTGTTATTCACACTTGCCATTGTACTGAGCCAGGCTCCACAGCTTAAGAATACAAGGGCCCAGTGTATATTGGCGCAGCACTGTGAGGGTTTTAATTGGTGAGTCCCAGTTTCACTTCGGATCCTTTTGTTGTTTCGTGTTCTCATCTTTCAGAATGATTTGAATCAGGCTTGGGGAGTCGATTGGCTACTATGGACACATGTAACAGAATAAACCTGACCTGGAAAAATGATTGCTGATTGGAGGAATACGCTGAAAAGGGTTTTTCCCCAAAGTAAGGCTGTTGATCCTCACTTTGACATCGGTTACTGACCTCCTTTTTGGTCTGAGCTGTGAGCCTGCAATTTTGCAAATGTTCATAAAAGATTATTTTTTTTATTACATTTGAATGTTGGGAGTTTCCCTTGTGTTTTTCAAATGCATAATGGATTACAGTCTTGAGCTCATGACATACCCATTGAACTGCCTTCCAGAGAGCCATGACTGTTGCCTTATTGGTGCAGTTTACTCATAGCACATATAATTTGGGTGGCTGCTGGTGCTCTAGTGCTTTATACGTTACGTTATACGTAATTGTGTTTCTCTGTTATGATTTTTTTTTTCCCATGACCTTCTGGTAAACCACTCATACACCTTCCAATGATCATGCTCAGACTAAAGTCTTGGTAAAGTCTAGTCTTGGTAAACATAAATATCCCTCCTGTTACTGTCACAAATGGAGTTAGAAATGCCAAATTATATCTAGAAAAAGGCCAAATTAGTGATGTACAGCCACCACTGAGGCTAGAGCACTTGCGCATACAAGCCACATTTGTACTTGTTTTAAATAGATTTTTTGTCTAAATTCATTTCAGCAGTTGTCTGTCTTGGCAAACCGCCTCAGCAATAGATCAGTTTTTGTGACTATTGTAAATTGAAGAATTTGTTCTGAGGTCAGCCCTCTTATTCAGGACTTCAGGATTTATGGATACCAGCCATTGTGTCCAGGGAAAGACGTGTAAAAACGGACCTGGTTCAAGTTTAGTTAGCTTTTTTGAGAAGGGAAAGCATCAAACTGTACTGTCTTTTTCTTGGTAGGTATGTATTTTTCCTGGTAGGTCCACATTTGTGTGGTTTTGTGTATTAAAAAGTCATAATTTATTTTTACATAACGGTTTTCATGACCATCTGTTTTCATTACTGTGTACTGTACATATAAATACATGTAAATAACTGCTGTTGTAAGTATCTGGACTGTACTGACCCTAATTTAAAAGGCAACCCAGACTAAAGCACTCCATATAATTCAACAGTTTTGTATTGGGACATCATTCCTGGTCACCAAACCAGGGGTGTTAAAATACAGTTTATCTGGCTTTTGTTGAAGTTACTGTCTCTTCTGTCCAAGGAAGGCTTTCTACTAGATTTTGGGGCATTGCTTTGAGGGTGTGTTTGCATTCAGTGAGCATTAGTGAGCATTAGTGAGATCAGGATGTTTGATGATCATCACCACAACCTCTTCTCCAACTTCCCAGCTCATTCCAAACGTATTGGATGGAGCACCACCATCATTCCAGAGAACACAGTTCCACTACTCCAGAGCTCAATGCTGGGAGGCTTTATACCCCACTACCAATAGCCTGGCAGAGTCCTATTCTGTTGGCAATACTTCTCTACAAGGACTAGATAAGCCGTCTGTGTGTATTTGCACATCTGTGTCAGCAATTGGTGCAACTTAAACTAGCTAAATGCATTCAGTAGAAGGTGTGTTCGCAAATATTTGGTCATATAGTGTATGTTATCATAAAAACAATTACTTCAAAATGGACTTTTTGCTGTTTCCATAAATGGACTGTATGGAGTGTGGAGTAAAACTCTAACAGTGATCACATATTACTGGTGAGGGAAAAGCAGTTTTCCATTATGTGGACCTTTTTAAGAGACTAGTAACAAACAGGAGATACTGAGAAAAATCTGAGATACTTTAGATCAATAGTTACTGCAGTTACTAAGGAACATCAGTGTTTGCAAGAGACCAATTGTGGTGGAACTACATTGTTATTGGCAAAAATGACTAGTGTATCAAAGACAAAGGGGAAGTGACACTTGGAAGTGACCGCTGGCTGGCCAATTCCATGGTACTTTTATTATGTTATACACTTGCACAGCAAAGTTCTTCTCCAGGGGCAGAAATGCTACAGCACCTCTGAGGCCTAGCTGAAGGGCCAACCAATGGCAGCTTAGAGGACCCTGTAAACAGTAACCCAGCACTTTAATCACTGAGCCACCACTGTGTTGTTATTAATTTGGCTTGTCAAAGCCAAATTACTGTTCTGACTTTTCTTCCTATCTTTGTTTTTATTCTTCAGTTTCTGTAAATTTTTCACAGGTCACAGTTTTTGAAATACAACCACAAAATATGGCCAAATAGCGTAGATTTATGCTTGTGCTTTTGGTAATGATCCTAACAAAAGTATGCGTACAGTAATCACAATTTTTTTTTCCATTTTTGCATTAAAGTAAAACCAGTAGCATAGTTTTATGCATTATGCTTTTTGAACAAATCTGTGAACACCTTACAAAGAAATTGCATTTGTTGCTTTGGTTCTTTCACCAACTTTCCCTTTCTAATGCTATTAATACTGTTATTCCTAGGAGAGTGTAGCTCTCAGTTGGGCTTGCTTGGACTCCCAGCCATGAATGGCCAGTGAGATCTGAATTTGGGCCCAGGATTTCCTGGCAACAGAGCACAGCCCTCTAAACCAATTGTGCATCTAAAAACACTTTATTGTAATTTAAGCAAACCTTTGTCTACATATTTTCACTGTCTAATGAAAAACGTGAATCTCCAAAATGGTGAAAGCAAAAATTTTCATAACTTTAAATGGAAGTCAGTGTAAAATAAGAGCTTATTCCAAGTAATGTAAAGCATTTCAATTGGTCTGTTCATCCAGAATTAATAACACAGTGTACAGAACACCTACAGGGTTCAAACCATGGAGAAAACTAAAAACTGACAAAAAATGGAGATACATGTTTTTCATTGGACAGCAGCGACATGAACATAGCATTACAAAACCTGTTTGACATTCTTGCTTTCCTGTGGAAATCTGTTTCCACAAAACAGGAGGAAAAAATAGCCTTCTTTGTTTCAAACTCTGAGTCATTAAGTCAGAATGTGACTTCTTTTCTTGAAATGGGTCGAGTTCCTGGATATAATGTTGCCTCAAAACGTACCATTCTTTCTCCAGCCCTACAGCCCATATATAGCCCACATATAACATATTTATAACTTCAGTGATTCTCTGTCATGAGAACCATCTCATTTACATATCTCCACCTGCCTGAGGCACCATACAGCATAGGACAGGCAATCAGAACAGAGCTAATTATTCTTATCAGTCCTTAAAGCGAATTAACCAAAACAGCCTGTTTAGTTCTTAATGATAAAGAGAGGTTGGGAAATGGTTGTGTGTATGTAGGATATGGAGCCTTTAATTGTAGAATGGTAAATGGTAAATCATCAATGAATTCTAAACTGGGATCTTCTGGGACCAAAATAGGGTTTGTGATAAAGCATATGTTAGTAAATCTTCCACTTACGCATACACCTGCTAATGATGATGCTACAGCTAACAGTAGAAGTCTGCTTGGTCACGCTTGGTAAACATAAACATCCTCCTGTAATTGTGGAGAACGGGGTGAGTAATACCAAATTATATCAAGAAAAAGACCAGAGCACTGACGTCACACAGCTGCCACAGATACCAGGATGCACGCACATCCACACATGAGCTACATTTGTATTTGTTGTGTTTTTATAAAAGGTTCAGCCTGAGTCATTCTCACATCACCCACTCACTCACCACCAGCCAGCCACGCACAGTTCCCATTTCCCACTGTGAAACTGGAAGCAGGCCCTGCTGGGTGTTCTGGATTTATTTCCATTGAAAAGATCTTCTTACTCATAAGAAAAAATATACAGTCAAAATGAGCAACCAGAACATTAGACTTAAGGCTTTGGGGGGCAGTATGAATGAATAATTTAGGTTATATTTGGCAGCAAACCCAAAAAAACTTTTTTGCTTTTGTGTATGTCCCAATTGAATTGTCTTTAGATGTACACTATACCATACAGGCAGCTTATTGTACAGGCCTTATATCTGCCTGCAGCTCAGTCTCACCTATTAAATACCATAAATGTAGTTTTAATGTAGAAGATCAAAAAATTCACTTATTCAGTGAATTTTTAAACCTGTGGCAATGCCTTTTTAATCACTGGATGCTCTTACCACAGAAACCCATTCAGTCATCAGTGGCCACAGGCATATGTTGCACAAAGTTTTTAATTTGTTACTTTTTCTATGTCTTTTTTTCTATTTCTATGTTTGGGGGGGGGGGGGGGGGGTTGGGTGTTTTTATTCTTAGTTTTGTTGGATAACGACAGAATTTCACCCAAGTGCAGAAATTGTACTTTCTTACACCCTGGATAAACAAAGGTTGAAGGCAAAAATAGCAAAAATGATGTGGTTGATGGGGTTAAATTACACCCCCCACCCCCACCCGCATCCCCCACCCCCACCCCCACCCCGCATCCCCCAGATGAGTCATCAGGGTGTGTAGCCGGAAAAAATGCTCATAGAAGAGTGTGGCACTTGGTGGCTGCATTCACAGGCAGAGCTTTTCCCCAACTCTAATTCATACTGATTGTAAATTCTGAAGAGCTACATAAATCTCTACATGAGTAAAGTTTCGGTTAGAGTAAGCTGTGAGCATAAGAAAACACTTTTTTTCATTGTACCAATACACAAGCTCCGAATGTACAGGGCTGGGCAAAGATTTAGAGACCATCTGTCCAGGGTTGGGCGGTATCCACTTTTTTCCAAATGGTTATACCATCTCAAACTAATATTGCAGTATACAGTATTACTAGGGGATTACGTTTATGTGGCTTCCAGACAATCTCATCCTGCCTTATTTTTGAACCGAAAAATAACCAAATGCAATATTCAGTTTGCATACAGGGTGACTGCATACAGGGTGACTGTTAGTTAGCAGGATAACAGTATGCTCACCACAGAACAAATTCAAGTCTGGCTGACAGGAACCCCACTTATAAATGTTTTGATGACTGGTGATTCATGATCGAGGGACTGCTGAATGTAAACTGATTTTCGATCTGTAAACCAGTGCTACACTACCTTTGCGTAATTAGCCTGACTACACCTATACAGAGACAGCCCAGTACATTCAAGCCACTGGTGTTAGGAGTAACAGAAAGGTGAAAGGAGACTGCTGTGTTTGTACTCGTAGCTGGGTATATCTAGGCCTAGTTCGAAAGCAGACTACACCCTACACCACAGACCGTGTTCCAACTAACTAAGGCTCAAATCATGCATGTTTATAAAGCTTTAAATCTCGGAGCACACACACACAAACCTGTGAACGTGACATCACCTATCAGTGAGCACTCACAGCACCCCCACCCTGTGGTGTTATTAAAAGGGGAGTGACCTTAATTGGCCATGTACTGGGTAGAGACAGAAAATAAATTTGACACATCAGATATGTCATCATTTTGAAATACTGTCCTCGTTTTGAGATGTCGGCAACATTTTTAAATACTGTGGTGTATAGTATTACCATTACAACAGCAAAGCCTACACCTGTCACACATTATTTCCTGAGCAGTCATTCTTTTCCAGGCGATGTTTTCAGAAGAGATTTGATTATAGATAAATGTGCATAAGCAAGGAGAAATTGAAAGGACCTAGTCCTAGTAGAGCAACAAAATTGTCCTCAAGTAAACACCTCTTAAAGCTTTAATCTTTGATAGGAGGAAATCAAGCTCCCCTCTCCACGTGTTTCTGTCCATCTTTCCACTGTGAGACGATGACTCTGTACTGTGTGTCTGAAAGTATGAGGAGCTGATCAAGAAGCTCTCACTGTGAAAAAAAATTGGCAGGCCAAGCTGTTTTCAGAACAATATACTGACCACCACAGAGTCTAGACCTCAGTATCATTTAATATTTTGGGATAACTTTAATGGTGGGAAGGAAAGCATAAGGACAAGCATAAGGATCTGAGACACTTTGACAAGGGCCAAATTGTGATGTCTAAACAACAGAATCAGCGACATATTCAAAACCGCTCTTGTTGGGTGTTTTAGGTATGCAGTGGTCAATACCTACCAACAGTGCTCCAAGAAAGGACAGCCGGTGAAAAAGTGACAGGGCCACTTACAGGACTTAAAGGATACTTTAATGCCATATGCCACACAACGTCTTCAGGGGTCTTCAGCGTTCGTTATCAGATCTGTTATGGTGGCACAAGAGGGACCTACCTCATTCCAACCCAACCTATGACTATGAGGCTGGTGTGTGAGAACCCCGTCCCTGTACTGTATTTCTTACTATCTTGTCTGTGACTTTCTATTTATGTCTGTGTTTGGAGTGAGACAGTGCCTCCACTGTTTGTCAGCGGTGTGCAATGCAGTGTGGTGGAGCTGATTGATTAAAATTATGTCTCGTGGCTGTAAGAGGAGTGAGTCGGATACAAGCTCTCTGGAACAGTTTGATTAATAGGGAATCATCTTAAAGACTTCAGTGATTTATTGAGGGGGTATGTGTCATGGTTATAGTACAGGAATCCATCTCATTATGTCTAAAGATGGAGGAAATCAACATGAATTTGCTTTGCTAGAAAAGAGAGAATAATTGCCTTTTTTTGCTTTCTTTCAAGTAAGCAAGAAATATGGCCCATTAGTTTTATTGCTTTGAGAGGAAGTTCCTTTCTCAATTTGGGCTGTGTATGAAACTGAGAACTGTACTGATTTTCCCTCAAAGCCATATAATACATTAGAATCAGATGCCAGTGCACTTTGTTTGCACACCATGTTTGTATGCGGATATTTGTGTGTGAATGTGGTGGACTGTATGTATGCCTGGTGTACTACATTGTATACAGTATAATAGTGCATATACACCGATCAATCACCCATAACATTAATACTACTGACGGGTAAAGTGAAAAACATTGATTATCTTCATTTACAGTGGCATCTGTTAAGGGTTGGGAGACATTAAGTAGCAAGCGAATAGTTAGTTTTTGAAGGTGATGTGTTTAAAAGTAGGAAAAATAAGCAGGCATAATAATTTGAGCCATATTGACAAGAATCAAATAGTCATGGCTAGCTTGGTCAGTACCTACCAAAAGTGATCCAATGAAAGGGCAACCAATAAAATGACGTCAGGATCCGGGGCACCTAAGGGTGTTTTCACAGTAGGGGACCCAGTAATGCTTGCGCTGAGATGTTGGTATGTTTGTTTGAGTGTGAAAGCATTTTTTAAATCCAGAAGGGTTCCAGAGACCAATCTCTGGTCCTCTTGAGATGAGGGTCCGGTGTGGTCTGCTGTGCGTGTGGAAGCTGTCTGCTCCTGGCACAGCATGTGGGGTTGTGTGATTGGTTCATTTTGTTTGCTCCTTTTGTAGATGTTCCTACATTGGAAAATGGCATTTATATTTCGCTGATTAAGTGTTTGTATTGAAGGAAGGCTATGAACAGATAAATCTAGGTCCTATCATAATGTAAAAATGCAAGCAAAAAAAAAACCTAGGTTCATATGCGATTTCTCTGAAAACAAACCCCTGATAATGAGCCCACACACCCTGCCCACGGCCCACCAAACAAGATCTGTATCGGGCCTGGGTGTGGACTTGTTTTTTGTAGACAAAAAGGATCACGACTTACAAGCTTGTAAGTCTTGGTGCCAAATACCACACTCCTTTAAAATTAGGGCTGCGAGGTTGGCGATTGTATTTTTTTTGGTTAATGTATAACCAAAAATATAGTGATAATATGTGCAGATAAAGTGCATGTAATGATATGATAATGAAAGGATGCTTTTCTGACACTTTTATGTGTCCTGTTATAATCTGTAAAATACACAATTATACATTTATAAATATAGCCAGAGATAAATCAACTCTTGCTTCGGACATGCCCCAAACTTGCCATTTATCCAATTATAAAAGTAGCTCCAGGTTTAAAACTCAATCCACATTTTGTTATGAAAGAATGCTTTAATATATTTCTGTACATAATCTGTGTTATATATTAAACGAAGACAATATGTACAGTGACATAACACAACTTCTGACATGTGGTCAGTTATTTTGTATTATACTCAAATCTTATATGCTTTGATAACCAGTAAATGATCAACATAGTTGGTATGATGAACTCTTCTTGTGATACTATGTTGAGGTTTTAAAACTGCATAGGTCCATATGTTTGCCCAGTACATGCACATAACCACATAAAATAAAATAAAAAAAGTTTTATAGTAGTTGTTGAATGATTTTATAAATAAAAATGAATAAAATACCTTAAACTATGCATAGCTTTTCATTCCTCACTCCTTTAACTTGCAGTAATTTCTGTGTTGTTACAGAATATTATGCTTTTAGCTGTTACCAGTTAATGATAAGCTTGTAGTTTAAGGGGTTAAAAAGTGTTTCTCTCTTGGTGTTTTTCACTGGACGGTGCAGTACAGCTACTGATCCGTGATCCCACATATTGGTGTCATTTTCATGCTAATTTTGGTTAATATGTTGGAGTGTATAGGTGGAGCTAGAGCTTGCCAACCTGCTGCTTGCTTACGTGTAATACTACCATCATGTTTAACAATGTTTTCTAGTTAATTTTATATTTGTATTCCCTACAACAAAATCATCGCCGGAGACCGTAATGAAATTTGTATCTGATAGTTGTGGATTAGGATGTGCTGTACCAACCTGACCAATGGAAAATCTGCGTCTGTTCAGTAACACAATGCAGACATTTGTTCATGGACATTAGTCTTGGGTTAGATTGTGAAGGTACTGGTGTCTTCCTCCTCTGACTCAGAGTGTGCTTCAATTTGCGTACGTGGTTTGAGCGAGATTTCCACCGTGGGCTGTTCGGTACCCTGTCTGTAGCGTCTCCCAGTCTGTCCACAACGCTTGGCGATCTTCAACACATGCTCTTTAAAGGACGATCCAATGAAGATGTATAGCACAGGGTTTAGGCAGCAATGTGTGAGGGCAAGGCTCTCCGTCACTTGAGTGGCCCGGTCAAGTCCTTTGCTTACCTCACATTCTGTCACAATAGCATAGATGACATCCATTGCCCGTATGAGCTTCACCACATTATAGGGGAGCTGTGTCAGAAGAAACACTCCGACTACAGCAATCAGCACCCGGAAAGCCCTCCACCGCCTCCCCCCTCTCACCCCAGAAGTTGCCGCTTGGCTCAGAGCCTTACCAACGTTCCAGTAGCAGAATATCATCACTACGAATGGCAGCAGGAAGCTTAGAGACACCTCCAGAAACTCCAGGGTGGCTTTAGCTGCTCGCACCATGCTTGGAGGGTACACTGCCCTGCAGGCCTTACGCCCACCAAAGTGAGGCTTGACTGTGACCAGCAACATGTCTGGTAAACCAAAGATGCAGGCTGCCACCCAGACCAAGAGGCACAGTATCACCCTTTTTCTGCGTGGGTTACCAGATGGACCATGTGCACTTGTGGAACCATTAGCTAGTGCCCGGTAGCGGTCTACGCTAATGCAGGCTAACAGCAGCATGCTGCAGCTGAAGTTAGTGGTGTAGAGGGCCGAGGTTATCTTGCAGGCAGCCACACCAAGCTCCCAACCGTTGACTGCGTCCGCCGCCCAAAAAGGCAGGGTGAAGAGAAGAAGGAGGTCTGCGAAGGCCAGGTTGAGGATGAAGACGTCTGTCAGGGTTCGTAAGCGCTTTCGGGACAGGTAGACGAAGACCACCATTGAGTTTCCAGCCAGGCCCACCACAAGGGCTAGAGCATATACCACAGGAAGGAAGATGCCACCAAAGGAACGAACTTCATGTTTGTCGCACACAGTGTGGTAGTCTCCATAGTTTTCATCATAGTAGTAGCTGTGGTTGGAGCTGTGATTGTCATGATCATGGTCCTCAAAGTCGTAATCTTGATGGGTGTCCATGATAGCCTTAAATAAAAAAAAAGAGTGATGTTCAGTGTAAGTTTCATAATGTGAAAGAATGCCTGAAGCTGTGCAGCAGCCAATCAGATTGTTGATGTGTGGCACGATAACTAATGTAGCATGCCAGTAGCCAGGCTACACCCTAAACATTCAAAACTTTGGGAACTAGCCGGAGATAAAATGGATTGAGAATGAGTATTTTCGAAATTTGGACACTATTGTTTAATTTAGGCTTCTTACAGCCTCCGAACTAGCCTACAGTGTTTACTCTGTACTCTAAACTGGCTCAAGTTTTAGAAACACACACTTCAAAGTGGACAAAACTTGGTGAGGGACATAATTATTCTTGTGGTTATAAAATAAAAAAAAAAAAATAAAAAAAATAAATATAAAAAAATAAAATAATAAACTCCACCTTAAAACAATCTTATCTAGGTGCGTTCAAACCATGCTCTCAGCATTCCTGTTTCTTGTGTCCTTATCTAGTAGTCTACGCTGACCAAAGACAGGCTGTACCCTTCTACTTGGAAGAGAAAACAAAAAAAGACACACTTAAATGGCAGCATTTGATTCTCCTCATATTTTACAGTAATGTCTTGTGAAATGCCAAAATGCAACACCCTGCTCACACCTCATCCACCAAAGCATGGTCTTAAGGAACATCTGAGTAATATTGCAGTGTTATGCACGTGTCCATGTGCTTTACTGAGGGATGACATAAGGAAAATGGACTGCATTTCTCTGATCTCATCCATTATAAACATGACCGAGAACACTGCCTCGTTAACTTTTGAACTTTGTCTTTGCTTTGCTAAATGAGAAGGCCTCGTCACATGTCTATTTTAGAGAGAAGATAATGCCAACAGCGTGGCATCAGCTTTAGTCCAGAAATTCATTCTGTTTAATAAATGTTATGATAAAAATCTCTAAAATTGCAGGGTTTGTATGTTATCTAAACAAGTGTCAGCGCCTCACCAAAGAGAAAATGAACACATCTGTGTATAATTAAATCAGCATAATTGGATTGGACGCCGTTTGGTGTAAAGACCCGGGTGGATGACGTGGCTGTGTCTCTTGAGATTATTATTTTTTTTCCCCATTTATGATTTGCTTTCTCTGTGTTGCTCTTTTAGGAGCTGTGGGATTTAGTTTTTTCTCCTTGGCTGAGTGCTCACCGTAGGGCTTGTTGTATATTTATTTGTATATATTTATTCTGGTTTTCCTTGAATGGTTATGAGGAACATCTATGATTTAATGTGTTATTTCAGAGCCACAGCAGGGTGTAGTGGAAACATTTATCTTGCTCTTGAAGGCAGGTTTCACATCTGCTTGGAGAAGGAATTTAAAAACAGTGACTTTTTTTAGTGGCTAAAGACTGCATGATCCAGTATGTGCATGTGTGCAATGTGACCCTCTGACAGATTTTAGCCCAGAATTATGCTTATGACAGCTGCAGGTTTTGATGAGCACAACATGGAAAACCCTTCCATTTTGGGATTGGACACTTACTTAATTGAGCTATGTCTGTTTGCTGGCTTCATGCATAGAAACAGTACTTTTAAAAAAAGTAGGACATCAGACAGATGTTTTAAGGCAGTATTTCAGGACGTGTTTAGAATGTTCAGGCAGCGCTGAGCAAAGTACCAAAAAATGATTATTATTTACATTTCTCTGTATTACTAATCTAGATAGAATTTGTCCCAATTTCTACGTTTTATAGACAATTTGCCGATATTGGCAGACATGTACAAGAATTGTCAACATCACACCATATAAATGATTTGCCATATACACCATATAAATGAATTCCAAAGCAGCATTCCCTGGGTTCCCAAGTCGTAGTAAATGGAACTTTTGGTTAGAATACTGATTAAAGCCAGAACAATAATATAATTTCCATATTTACACTGCAGGTTTACTCTTGGTTCTGTTGTAGGTTCTGTTGTAGTGATGCTTCAAATACTTTATGGCCAGCAGGACAATCTGTCATTTTGAGGAGTGTATAGCCTTGGTATGTGCGTTATCTCTAGACCTCGGAATGCAATGTGGCAAATTCCAGGACTGTAACATTTGCCACAGTTCTGATGGGGTTTTTTGGAATGTCTTAGAGTGTTCAGCACTGCAACACTGATGTGTCAGATAAACAGAAAAAGAAATGCACCACATCTCCAAAAAAAAAAAAAAAAAAAGTCAGTCTTAAATTTGTTTACTTTTTTGGCTTGTTTTTGGATCTATTTTGAACAGCCCACTACACCCACCCACATGTACAGACACAGATTGTGTTATGTTAGTATTCCATTTCTGAAGATAACGGATTACTGAAGGTTGTAGTGTCTGCCCATCAAGGTCAAGGCAATGAGCAGGGCAGAGATATTCTTTTGTTGTGATAAGTGTGTAATGGTGCTTTCACATTCACCTAGTTTTAAATGAAGCACACTCTGATCTGTTAAAGTGGACCTGAAAGGCAATCAGCTGCAACTAAACTCTGTTCTGTGCTTTTTGTGTTTAGCAGACTGTTTTCAGTCTCTTTCAGCTCTCATTAGATCTCTGACCGTTTTTCTGTTCACACCACACCTTGATGTTCAAGCTCATAATATGACAGATCTGATTTGCTCAGCCAAGTTAAAAGCCTTGATAGAAGTACTCCACCAATAAGTCCAATAAGCTATTATAAACCCATTAAGGATGTACATGGAACGATCGTTGTTCAAAAAGATTTCTTTTATTGTACTTTATGCTATTTATTAAATTGTTTGTCAATGTTTAATAAGGCAGTATTCAATTAAGGCAGAGTAGTAGGGGGGTTAACACTGCATCTTGGTGTGCCCTGCATTACCCTTTCATCAAGATAAAATAACTGTAACATTTGAGCCTTATGTTACTTATTGCTGAAATATGGCTGTTGCTGGGCAGAGGTTCCACTGAGGAGTTTGTTTTCCCCCTGCTGAGTGCTATAAGATAATAGTAGTATTCAGCTGTTCTTCACAATGCCCAAATCAATCGCACCACAAAACGATCCACAAGTGACATGTACCGAGACCACCGGAAAGTGATCTCAGTTCAGTCCATTTGTGGTTTTGTTTAGAGGGTCTGATGTCAGTTAATGTGTTCATATATGCAAAAGACACCATGAAAACACCTTAAAAGTCACTCTTAATTTATGAGTGTTATATTCTTCTTGCTTGACAAATTCCAAAGTTCCAAATAATGTATTGACACAGCGTCTGGTGACTTTCTGAACAGTGTTCACAGTGTGAATGTGGAGTTAAAGATTAAATCAGTACATTGTTTAAATAATTACTAAATACATAAATTATCTTTGTGCTGGATGATACCAAATGTTAAATGATGACAGACAGTAACATATCCTACATCCTACTATCCTACATTCTCTTTAAGTAATTCAAAAGCCATTTAAAATCTTAATATGGTAATACTGTACAAGATCACAGGTTTCATTTAACAACCTCTTTTTCTTTTTCTTAATAAATTTGTATAAATATCATAATTTCTTTTTATGAATATAACCCAACTGTCCAATTTCATTTCCTCTGAAGAATGCCTGCAGAATGGAAATCCACTGGTTAATTTTTTTTTATGGTTTAAAGTGGCATTATGTGAGAATTGGTATTTTCTAGCTCCTGGGCTACTCCTACAGCCAGGAAATGGAATTTAAGCTTTGAGCCACATTTTTACAAGCAGAGAGAAAAAAATTGAGTGGACTGATGTAATAGAGTAATATTACACGATTTTACACAAATGTGACTTACGCACCGTTATGCAGTTCTCTCAAGTGTTGTCCTGCCACTTCACCAGAGTTACACAGTGCAGTTTCTGGTGTGACAAGTCCAGAGTGGCAAGCGTTAGAGACTCTGTTTTCACTATTACAGGTCTGTGGAGCATTAACACGATTTTTTTAACCGCTATTTTAAGGTAAAAATGCTACAAAATGTTGCTTTAAATCAAGGTTTTTTTTTTCCCCAACGCTTCTTCAGATCTTCCACAACACACACCCAACCTGATTTAACTAATGTATTGTCATGACAATTATTGCATCTTGACTTGCTTTAGAACAGAGTGGGGATCTAGCCGGAGTCCTGCACAGTTTGGTGATGTCCCTGCTTCAGTACACCGACTAAACCAGGAGATAAACTTTTGAGTTAAATCAGATGTGCTGGAGCAAGAAAACCAAAAAAAAAAAAAACCCTGCAGAAATCCGACCCGCTAGAACTGGATTTCCCCAGGCCTGCTTTAGAAGGATTTCCGAATGCATTAATACAGAATTGAAGTGTTTTCACAACAGCTTTAAATGCTCAGCCACTCAGATTAAAGAACAAATGTAGGTTGAAAAGAGATCATTCTGCTGCTTTTCATTTTAGACATGAATACACCCTGAATTGTGTTACATTTGATACTACATTGATAGTGTTTGTTCAAGCTCTGCTTCTGAGATTTTTGGTCTATTTTGGCACCCAAACAGGCCCTGAGTGCTGGTGATTAACATGTATGAGATCATTAACATATCCAAGGTGGCGTTCTTTCCAAAGTAACTCAGAAAAAGAGTGTGGTGGTTAGGAGAAGCAATGCGCTGAGCAGCAGTACACTGGTTTTATGAATAATATTTAGTTCCACACATTTCGCATGCCATTGTGTTATCGCCTCTAAATCTGCTCTTTGTTTTTAAACACAGCTATAAATCATCAGCTGCTCTTTACGTGAGCCAAGTTCCTAATCTTAACTTCCATCACTGTTTGTTATAAATAACAGTGGTGAAAGTTAAGCTACCAAATTATGAAATAATCAAATCAGAAGTGTATAAATTAAACATGTGGTGAAGAGGAAAAATGGGAGTATCCTGACACATTTCTGTGCAGCTTCCATTTTCCACGAAAATGCTGGAATGCCAGTCAAGGTCCAACTGCACTGCTCAGTTGGCCCCTCTATAGCCCCCCTCCCACAACCCCACCACCCCGCCCTCTTCTAGTTTAAAAATCAAATGACTTTTTCCACTTACTTCATTGTAAAATATGCTACGCTGTGCTCATGCCAAATCTGTCTAACTCCAGCGATCAAAACAGGATTAACAGAGTGTGTGTGACTGTGTGTGTGTGTGACTGTGTGTGTGTGTGTGTGTGAGTGTGAGAGACATGAAAAGCAGATGTCTTTCATATCTTCTTATCTAGAAAAAGTCATGTGTGACTAGTGCAGACTACCTTGGAAGCGTCAGACCTGCTGTGTTTACCTCTAGTTAGATCAGATCTGTTTATCTTCACTTAGCCTTTTGCTCCTGTCTGGTTTATTTTATAGTGCATAAGATACGCATCCACAGATCCACTGTTTCAGTTTTGATTACTTACTGATTACGGATCCATAAACAGAGTGCTCTCTCACTGGGTTTGTATGTCTGTCAGCTTTGTCTGAGATGTAAAAAAAAAAAAAAAAAAAAAAAGGAATTCACCACATCTCTCCTCTGAAAAATGCAAATATTAAGTTTAATATTATTCCTAATATTCAAAAATAAATCTGCTCTTTTAAATTAATTAAATTAAAATTATTTTTTATATTTTACCCCTAGATGTCATTGTCACTGCCATTGATAACAAAAGCACGTTGAAATGTGGTCTTAATATCTCACAATATAATATCTGATATATTAATGTATCTAGCTCATTAATACAGAAGTCATTAGTTTTTTTTTAGATTTATTACATGCAACAGTAAGGTCAGGTGTGCTGTTATTCTGTTGCCCTGTGTTTTTATTCATTTGTTATTCTTTCTCTTTTTTGGCGCTATATGTTTTTTATATCACAAACCAGTGGTTGCTAAGTTACATAAATTGCTGAGACTTTTTTCCACCATACATGTATCATTCCACTAACCAGCGGTTGCTAAGTTGCAACAACAGTAGCTGTATGCCACAGCTTTAAAACAGCAGTTGCTGGACCTTTTTTTTTATCATACATACATCCAGTTGTTGCTAATTTGTATCATTGTGACAAACAAAGGTTGCCAAGTTACAACAACAGCTGCTGGAAGTACTTTTTCTGGTGGATAAAATGCACATTAAGTGCTGTGTAAAAGTCTTAGGTTAATGACACATAAACTTAAGAACAGTGAAGTATGACGATTTGGGGTTTTTAATGCAATCGTTAATATCTTTTAATATCTGATTGAATAGACCGAGCAGGTGTTGGATGATAGCAACACATAAGACAGAGAGGACTGGAAATGGTCCTATTAGTGGTACTATTAGTAGTTTATTAATAGTATTCATGTTTATTCTAAATCCTGTTGTGTTTTCCTAAAAAAATCCTGAGATGCCAAATACTTTTGCACTGTTTAGTGGCATGGACACCACAAGACCTCTGAAGGTGTCCTGTGGTATCTTGCGCCAAGTTGTACTGCTCACTGCATACCAGGGAAATCCCCACAGGGCCTGCTTGATGTTGCTCGATTGTGTGTTCTGTTGGTGGTCTAGCCATCACAGTTTGACCTTGTCAAAGTGGCTCAGATTCTTACACTTGCCTGCGTCTAACATGTCACCTTTAAGAATTGACTGTTTACTTGCTGCCCAATATATCCTACCCCTTGACAGATGCCACTGTAGTTTTTAACTTCACCTGTCAGTGGTGCTAATGTTATGAAATTGTGTTGGCGAAATGACAACAATGGCAGCAGTAAAGCTCAAGACTTGATGACGCAGGTAGACTTGATATTAAAGTAGGACTCTGTGACACTGTTTTGCCCCAGCCCACGCTGTCTTTTTGAGCCTGTCACAATCCGTCACGGAAACCTTAGGTTCCCTTTAAAAGACCTGTTACACCCTTTAATTCGCTCAATAGCATGTGTCACTGTGTAAACACTGTACACAACACTCTCCGCTCACACACTAATAAAGAATAGCTAGTTTATTGACATGCAAATGCTCTTTTAAATGTTTTTAAAAGGAAATTCATGACCTAAAATGCCCTACCTGCTGCTTGTACTGCAAAGCCCTTTATATATCATTATCCTGAACTTTAGAGCTTCAGCTGTCATAAACGTGTGAGGCACAGTGCTTGGGACTTTGCCTAGACTTTTAAATGCTACACCAGAGAGAATGCCCAGCAGAATGTCAACTAGCTTTTCCGGTAAATCGGCTGGAAAAAACAATGACTCTACAGTTTATACACAGAAAACGTCACTTCAGCATGGGACTATTGCTTTTTTAGCATTTTCTACTCTGGTTAAAAAGTTTTAAGATGTTTGAAATGTGAATATTTTTAATATCATGTTTCTGTTATGTGTGAAAAACAGGGAAACCTTACTTTAGATTAAAGCCGTCCTTGGCAGAGGTGTCCTGGCCAAGATCAATAGCATGTACTGTACGGTATATATGGCATTACGTGAAGAGCGTTTCGGCACTGGCTTTTTTTTTTTTTAAGTGAAATTAATAAAATGTGCAGAGTTTGACATTAAAGCCATGGTAGCACTGTCACATACAGTACTACTGTGCACCTGTGAAAATCCGCACGCTCCTTATCTGGGCATTGAGTGTTTATTTACTCAGTAAAACACTAATAAAAATATAAATACAAATAACATTAATAAATACAAATAACATTAAATAAAAATAAACATTAACAAGTTCATAAAAGTAGTGATTGGATGCCACAGATGTTTCATTAAAACATCTCCAAAAGCTCTCCTCATGTGAAAACAGTACTATTTAGAGTTACCAGAAATCAGTGCTTAATGGTGTTAAATCAGGTGATGGAATTGAGCAAATCCAAGCTCAAAGTGGGAACATCCAGGAGAAATCTGGAGACTCAAACTTTGTTCTTCAAGCTAGTCTCACACAAATGAAAAATTTAAAAAGTATTTTATTCTATTTGTGTTCACATGCATCTGTTCTGCTGTGATCTAGAGTTTTTTCAAGCAAAGGCACATCAGAACTGTGTCTGTTTTAATTTGCTTCAGTCTGTATATTAATGTTAATGTGGGCTGCCCTGTAAACTGACACAGAACATGAACCGGTTCACATATGAAAAACACAACAAAAGGCACAGTGTCCCCAAACTTTTGCTGGGCACTGTACAGATCAGCAAACATAGTGACACGGCAAAAGCACTTTGACCTGCTGCAACTGTTGTTTGGCTGTAAAACAAGTGCTGCGGATAAAGCGTTAATGAGTGTGTGGAGTTTCTCTTACCTTGAACGCAGGCTGTTTGTGTGGGTGTGTGTATATGTGTGTGTATTCTCTTCTGAGGAGCCCTATCACTGAGACACTCCTGCTCTCTGGCAGTCCGGAGCCCGTCAGGGAAACAATACTCAGTGTGGAGGAATGAAGAGACTGCTGGGTAACTGAGATGCCTGCGTGCGAGAGCGCATGTGTGTGTGCGCACTTGTGTCTGTGTGTGTGTTTGCCTGCACGTGGGAAAAAAGAGCAAGGGAACATGATTACCCCACCTCTCTCTGCCACAACTTTAAGGAGCTTCCTAGTTCTCCCTGGTTTTCGTTCTCTCTTTCACTTTTTGTTCCATTTCCTGTTGAAGGAATTCGGTTGGGTTTCTGAGAATGCAGTGTGGTTTATTCTGAACTGATGAGAATGGGATGTGTGATGAATTTGTGGGTGTTGAGCCGAGCTGGTGAATGAACGGTTAAACAGTAGGTGTGTTTAGTCTATGAAGCTTTATACGCTGCATTGTAATGAACTCATGAACGAACACAGTGTTCAGCGTACAGTGCTCCTGCAGCAAGCCTGCCTCTTTTGTGCTCTCGCACTCTCTCACGCTCTGTCACTTCTCTCTCTGTCTTACCTCTCTCTCAAATTCAAATCCATTCAAATAGCTTTATTGGTAGGATTTTAAATAGCAGCTGTTGCCAAAGCAAATGATTATTAGAAAAAAAAATCATAGTATTAATGATGATACATACTAATACAGACTAATACATGCATATACACATCATACATAAAGCAGTGCAGAGTAATATATATTTACATGGGCTTAATATAGAGTGCCACTCTTCTCTCAGAGTGTGGCGGGTGTGTTCATAAAATATTGGCAGATAATCAAACAGACTGAAATTTCTCCTAAATACACACCTAGCAGATTTTCAACATTTTATCTTCAAGTAGTGGACAGTTGGTTCATATTAAGTGTAGGAACTCTTGTCTGAGGTATGTTTATCTGGAACATAAGGAGAGAATATGCAGCTCTCTTTCTAGTGCAGAGTCCAGAGCTGCAGTGATGACAGAATCTCTGGCACTCTTTTTCTATCCATAGGTTTAGGTTTAAGTCTGTACATCGCATGTGTCTTTCTTTCAGGTTTTTTATTTTATTTAGTAAAATATTTTTTTTTTCATGAAAGGCTGTTGCGAAGCAACATGCTTAGAAGTAGTAATGAGAAACAGTGATGAGATTACTAAGTGATGAGTAATCTGTATCGAAAATACCTCAAACGCAATGCAGACTTATGTGTGTGTGAACAAATGTGAGATTTTAACAAGAGCAACTTTTCACAGGAGACCCTAGGCCTTCCTGAACAAGTGCTGTAGTGTCTGTGGTTTCACTTTGTATATTTGTCACTAGGTATCTCATTTGTAGGTATTTGTTGGTATCTCAAAATACTGACGCTCTGTTAAATTCAGAATGGCATTTTTAAACTTACGATGTGTCAAATTTCCATTTTGTGTCTGTCTATCTAGTATATGGCCAAATAAGCTCATTCTCCCATGTGCTTTTAGGAGAGCCACAGGGTGGGGCTGTTTGGTGAAGTCACACTCTGATAACAGGTGTGAAAAAAAAAACAAGCCCACTATAGTTGCGAGTTTAGCGGCGTGCCCAATTTTGATTAAAAGGAAAAGCAAGCAAACCTGGATGATGCAGCCTACTAAACATGCCTGTGCCTGCAGTTAGCTGGAAAATGGTCTGTATGGTGTCCGTGCTTATTCTTTCTCTTGGTTCTCTGTCCATCACACTCGACCTCTTCCTCACTATCTTATTATGTTACTCTTTGGGCCGTATCTTACACCCTGCATATAGCACGTTGCGATGCTCATTGCTATCTTACATCCTGTCAACAGTCTATTTTCGCACCTTCTGCCTGCGTTGTTTAAATAGCGTTGCTTGCAAATATATCTACACTGATGGGTGCAGTGGTCTCGAAATGAGGTGTGTTCAGGTAAATTTCTGGTGTCTTGGCAACGAAGAACACAGGTGCATCCCTGACTGAAAACAACCTTGGCAAATGTCAACAGTCAGACGTTCAACTCTATCGTGAGTACACCCCCACTTGCACCATTGAAATCATCTTTCTACTGGTTTAGTCTCCTAGGCCATTAGAAAGTGGTGTTCCTTCCCACGCAGCTCAGTTAGCTGCCCACCGCTCCTGGCGTGTGTTCTCACTGCCCTATTTACATGTGTGTGTTCACGGCTCATTAAATGCGGAGGTTGAATTTCACTGTACTGGGGAGCAATGGTGACAAAGTGTGTTTCCAGGTTATTTTATGGCACACATGGTGGGCACTACAGCTGTACATTGTTAGTGTTTTTATTAATTTAATTACATAATCTATTACAATTACATAAGCAAGTATGTATTCTCTGTTTTGATCATTTTTAATTGTAGAAATTTAGTTATTGATTTAATATGCCTGAGGGTTTTTTTTCGGGGTGTGTGGGATGGATTGGAATTGCATAACCTAGAGAGAGGTTCCTGTGCCTCACTGTTACACAAAAGTATGGGTATAATCCTGCCAGTACATTCATAGCCTTGTTGAAATGCTTTAAATAGTCCAAGGTAATTGTATTTCATTGTATCGTTCTTTCCTCTTTCTCTTTCTCTCTGTCTCTCACATTGTCTCTCACTCTTTCTCACTCTCTTGTGCTCTCTCTCTGGCTATCCCGGTCTCTCTCCTCTTCATTATCTAATGGTTTAAGTCACAGTACTCTGAGATTATGAGGCCTTTGTGAATCCTTTTTATGTGACATTGTGACGCGCCACACCCATCTAATGACTTTACATTTGTAAACTGCCTTTGGAGTTTCAGCCCACAGAACATAAGCACTGCATTTATGAACGACTGAAGAAGTAAATACACTGGCAGTCAAAAAGTAGACACATCCTCAAATGCACGTGTCAAACACTGATGTTTGGAAATGCTTCCATGTGACTGGGTCCGTCCTTTCTGGTCATGTAAAGTGGTAAATCCACCAAATGGTTAGGTGTTCCAACAAGATCACGCAGACAACGCTGCGTTTTGATGGCGCAATGACAATGACCAACTACCACAGTTACCGCAATCACCTGATTTAAATCTCTCTAGGAACCTGTAATTACATGTTTGGAGACGTGTAGAGAAGGAAAATCCTACCTCTATGGCTGGCCTCTGAACTGCAGTGTAGAATGCATAGGAAGCAATTCATTTAGGTAAACTAAAACACTGATAAACATTTCTAACTGTGTATTGTAAAATTAAATTATTATTATTCATTTGTTGGCGTGTATCAGTAATTACACAAGATAGCCAATTTCATGTTTGTCTAATGCCAATATTCAATTCTTAAGATATAAAATTGACAGGATGTCCTAGAAAATAATCTACACGTTATGTACTTTCAGAATCAACAGATTTTTGATGCTTTGGGTCAAAAGCGCTTTTGTTTTGTTGGCAAGAAATGTAATACTTTTACATGGTTTTACAAGGTTTCTTCATTCTGGAGAACAAGACTTTGCTTATCAAATTGAAATCATAATAAAATCTTTCTTCTTCTGCGTACAAACACAAATGGGGCAGTGGTGGCTCAGGGGTTAGAGCGCCGGGATATCGATAACAGGGTTGTGGGTTCGATTCCCGGGCTCAGCAAGCTGCTACTGTTGGGCTCTTGAGCAAGGCCCTTTACCCTCTCTGCTCCCCGGGCGCTGGAGTTGGCTGCCCACCGCTCTGGGTGTGTGTGTGTGTGTGTGTACTCACTGCCCCTAACACGTGTGTGTGTGTGTGTGTGTGTGTGTGTGTGTGTGTGTGTGTGTGTGTGTGTGTGTGTGAGTGTGTGTTCACTACCAGATGGGTTAAATGCGGAGGACACATTTCCCTGTACAGTGTACACTGTACAGTGACAAATACGTGCACCTTTAAAATGTTGTTTGTTTTCTGAGCGTTGACTTTCTGGGCAACATTTCTGGAGATTCCCAAACCCCACCTAATTTCCTTTCTTCTCTAGTCACTGTTTCTGAGTTAGAAACTCCCTGGACCATGTTTTGTGTTTGAAGCGAACAATTAATAAAATGTGAGTCCAGGAATAATGGATTCTTGGTGGTTTAGTTTTTTTTAAGTCAGATAACCTTTTTTAACTAAAAGTTATAATTATGCAAATTCTTGTGACAGTGGCCTAATAGTTAGAGAAGTGAGTTTGGGACCGGAAGGGAACCGGAAGGTCACTGGTTCAGTGCCCAGGACTCGCAGGATGTGAAGGCAGGGGATGTAAAGGATCCCTCAACAGTCATGACTGTTGTGCCCTTGAACAAGGCATCCCCTGTTGCTGAGGTGGCGCTGAGTTTGTGCTCCGTATGTGTGTGTGGGTGTGTTCATTTTATCGGATTGGTTAAATGCAGAGAGGTAATTCCGTTGCACTGTTGTGCAGTGGCCATTAGGGATGATCTTAATCTTTCCCGTCTTCTGTGGCCTCCTAATAGCATAGAAATGACCAAATGTAGTATTGGAACAATACGCTGAAAAGATTAATGTGTTTAAAATGAAGCCATTAGCTAGGCTGTATAGACTATAATGATAGTGAGGGCAAGTTAGCTTGTAGGCCCTCACTCAAACAGGCTGTACTCAAATGTAGTCTACATAAACATTGATTGATCATTTGGAGGGGCATCTCATATGTATACTGACCATGTTTAGTTTTCTTAAAACCTTTTGAAGCTCATCATTACCGGTAGTAAACGTGTTCGTAGTGATTCTCGCTCTGCCATTTAATAATGATCTTTGTGCCAAGAGGCTGTTGGAAAACCCATCTCTAACTGTCAGTAAAGACATTTATTCATTGTGAGAAAACTAACATATGAAGTGAAATTCTCTGTTTTTCACTCTTTAGATTTGCAGCTAACTTAAACTAAGGTAATTCTGTGCCCTCCCACCCACCAGAGGGTTGTTTATGTAGTTCTTAATAGCCAAAAAGTGAAATTGTAGATTTCAGTAATTTTAGTACAATTACTGGCTTCTTTTAACCAGACAATGGAGTTCGATTCACACTAATTCTTTAGTCATTATCAATCTGTACTTTAAGGTGCCTTCACCTTCGCAGCATTTAACTGACTCTAACTCTGAACACTTTAGAATTCATCCTGCTACATCATCTATAAACACCAGTTCCATTGTTTTTGAGTGTTATCTGTGGCTTGCATCTTGACGTAAAATGTCTGTATTTATGCTGAAGATACCGTCTCTTGTTTGTAGATAATGACACGCCAACCTTTTCAATAGTGTTCTTGACTTGACTGGATGTTGCTAAGGGTGTTTTCCTTACCAACGAACAATTTTGCATTGTCATTGCTGTCATATTAGCCATAGTTCTTCATTATCCCACTTTTTATGTCTAGTTATTCTTGTTGTTATGTTATTTGCTGTGAATTATTTGACCAGAGAAGGATAGATTCCCCTTTTGAGTCTTGGCTCCACTCAATGTTTCATCTTCTCGACTTAAAGGAAATTTTTTTTCTTGCCATTGTTGCCCTTGGCTTGCTCAGATGAGGCTTGGACCCATATCTCTGTGAAGCCGCTTTGTGACATTTGTTATGAAAAGCCTATATCATCAGCTGCAGTAATTGACATCTAACTATCAGCTAGAGTAGTTAACATCTAACATAAGCTAAAGTAATTGAGATCTGTCAGCTAGAGTAATTAGCATCTAGCTAACATCCGCTAGCATAATTGAGATCTATCAGCTAGAGTAGTTAGCATCTAGATAACATCAGCTAGAATAGTCAACCATCTAGCTAACATAGTAGCGATATAGTCTAAAGAAAAGTCAACCAGAGTTTTTGGTCAAATCCTTAACAGTGTGTCCCTGACTGCACGCTCAAAACTACGAAATAGCTTATGAAATAAATCCAAATGGTATTCCCGGTATAACACCACCTTTTCCTTTTATGGCAAAAAGTGGGAAATATACAGTTTGTGGTTCCTGTAAATTGCACAAATCCATACACACTTAAAATTGCCTTGTGATTAACTAGAAAAATAGGCAATTGTCTTGTGGCAATTGATTCCAATCATTTAGATTTCTGCTGTGTGCTCTGGGTAATTCCCAAGCATGCAATATTCCGGTCGTTAGGAGATGTATCAGGGTCTTGATGCCTGGGGCTGTTTGTGTTTTCTGTTTTGAGGTGGAATGCACCCTTGTGCCGTTGGAACGCAGGGTTGTACGGTTGACTCTTATTTTGGTGGCGCAGTGAACATGACTGGGCATGCCTTTAGAATCACGCCCTCAGAATCACACTGTGAGCGTGTGTGTGTGTGTGTGTGTGTGTGTGTGTGTGTGTGTGTGTGTGTGTGTGTGTGTGTGTTTTCACCAGAATGATATGTTATGTAAGTGTAGTTAAAACACACGCTCACACGGTCATACTTAGGAAAACCACAAGTCTTTCCAGAATAGAGGGAAGCCACTGGCGTGTGTGTGTGTCTGTTTGGGTGTGTGAGTTGCATTCTGCTGTGGATACAGTGTCAGTGTACAGAGCCTGTTTGTCTGTGTGTGTGAACCAGTGGCTGCAGGTTCAAGCAAAATACTCTGTATGTCATTTATACAGTCAATGATTCCAGCTGCTTCATGATTCCAGTCCCTTTGCCTTTTGTTCATACACTAGACCTCCATTTTGCTGTTACTTTTGATAGTTTGCTGCCTGTTGATTTATCCATAGGGCTGAAGGCATTCTCTAGTGCTACCTTTACTATATTTATGCTATAGTCAGACTTAATGTTGCTCACAAACAAAGTCTTGGCATTGGCAGTAGTTGGAAATAAATAACGTCCCTAGTGCCACCACAGCATCATTTGAGGCATGGACTCCACACAAACTCTGAAGGTGTCCTGTAGTATTGGGGTCCTTTTGGTAGGTACTGACCACTGCATACATTTGCAAAATAACCCAAGAGCTGCATCGTATACTCTACAGGCCTTAGTTAGCATGTTAAATGTTGAAGTTCATGACGAAACAATTAGACTGAACAAGTATGGTTGCCAGGAAAAAGCCTTAAGCACGGCTTAAGTTTGCAAAGTTGCATCTGAACAAACCACAAGACCTCTGGAACAATGTATTTTGGACAGACAAAACCAATGTGGAGGTGTTTGGATGTACTGCACAGTGCCACGTTTGGGAAAATACAAACACAGCATATAAGCACAAACACCTCATACAAACTGTCAAGCATGGTCCTGGAGGGGTGGTGATTTTGGCTTATTTTGCAGCCACAGGACCTGGGCACCTTGCAGTCTTTAAGTCAACCATTAACTCCTGTATACCAACATATTTAAGAGTCAAATAAGAAGCCATTTATTCAACAGCTAAATCTTGGCTAATGTTGGATCATGCAACAGGACAATGATCTCAAGCACACCAGCAAATCTACAACACAAAAGCTGAAAAAAAGGAGCTGCAATGGCCCAGGCAAAATCTAGACCTCCACCCAATAGAAGTGCTGTGGCAGGACCTTAACAGAGCTGTGCATAAGCAAATGCCCACAAACTCCATTGAACTGCAGCAATGTGATAGAGAATGATGTGACAGACTGATAGTCATACAGCAAACCATTACTTTAAGTTTTTGATGCTAAAGCTGGTTCTGCAAGCCATTGACTCTTGGGGTGTACTTCACACATGACTTTTCCATTTTGGCTTCATTTGTTTTTTTCAAATAAATAATGATGCAGTAGAGTCTGTTTTGTAGTGGTGGTGTTTCTGAGGTTGTGTTTACCTAATTTTAAGACCTGCTGAGAACCAGGTTTGGTTTATTATGTCCTGATATGTAAAACTATAGAATTTGTGCATATGTGTGTATATAGAATAAATATTTATCACATTTATATATTTCTTAATGTATATGATTATTTTCTAAATATTAATATTTAAATGTGATGTTGCTTGTTTGTGGTAATACAGTGGTTCTGCTTGTAAGCAAACAAATACAATAAAAGTCACTAGAATTTTTAATTTTGAAGAGTTTTGTGAGTTAGTTTGGAAAATGCAGTGCATGGATTTGTTAAATTCCATTAGTAGATCACATGATCTAATTAGCCAGGTGTGAAAACTATCAATAAAACTAGGTGTTTGGAGGTGTTTATGCTGTTTGTATTGTGAGATTATAATTTAACTGAGCAAATACACACTGCATAGATTTGAGGAGCTTGTTCTTTGGCAGTAAGCCTTATATAGGTCTGTACATAGTCTGTGTGTGAGAATTACATAACGTATAACAGCCTGTCAGGTCTGGTTTGTCTTGTCTTATATCACTGTAATAAAGCTGTGTATGCTGTGTGCATCCCTGCTGTGCAAACCAATACACAGCTGTCTCTCATCACACACTTCCATAAATGATGTGTTAATTAGCAACACACTTTTGCACGCTCATTATTTGGACACAGTTTGTGTTAAAGTCTCCGACATGATGTTTGACATTACCTTAACTTCAAAAATCGGATGTGTTAATCAGTTGAACTGGACTTGATGTACTGCACTTGAGCTGGTTAGAACGCATTAGGTGTTAAATAACACACCTGTTGTGTTAACAGAAATTTATTATGTGTTGCTTGCAGAGTACAGGTGATGTCAGATGCCTCATTGGCATTGGGGGGAATTGTCTGGCAGTGCTCACATGTGAAGACTCTTACTGGCATGCGTGTTGTTGGAGCATAGCTCAGTCTGCGTGTAGAAGAACTTTATCATTATGGTGCATTCTTAGCCTAGTACTTTTATCATATAGCATTTCTTCCATTTATTCATGTATACTTATTGTGTAACTGAAATACATATTGTCTGTGTGTGTATCTGTGTGTGTGTGTATCTGTGTGTGTGTGTGTGTGTGTGTGTGTGTGTGTGTGTGTGTGTGTGTGTGTGTGTTTTTGTACATTCCTCTCATATTTAACAGCAGATGTGCGTGTGGCTGTGGGGAGTTCATCTGGTCATTCTGTTCTGGAAAATTTCTCTTTCAAAAGATTCAGATTTACATTCTATAGTGTGTACACACACACACACACACACACACACACACACACACACACACACACACACAGACAGAGAGAGATTCAGTTTTATCAGCACAGAAGATCAACACATATTAAACCCTTAGGTATAGATGTGTAATTATCCCCAAATTATCTTCCATACATTTGACTTCATAATAATTAAGTCATTAAGCAGTACTTAAAGTGTTTTACATAATCACAAATGTGCCTCATCCACATGTAATTATTTTGAATTGAGGCTTAAAGGTGTACCGTCTGTGTGCGATCTGTGATCTGTGGAAAGCTCCTCCGGGGTGATTTGGGTTTGGCTGGGTTTGAATCTGCCTTGTAGATCTGTTGTATGTGGATATTACTGGTTAGAGACTTGGATAATAAACAGGAAAAGAGGAAAACAAGAGAAAGAAGTATGGCCACTCCTTCCAGTCCCCAGGGCTTCTCTGTCGCCGGTCCCAGGCCTCCCTTCCTGACCTTTCGTACATGTGTAAGACAGTGTGTACACCGAGGGAAAAAAGTCCTGCATTTTATTTACTTTGATTCAGATGCCACATGTATTATCTGCATTTAGAACTAGAGAATGTAATAGATAAGAGAGAAAGAGTGTATGTAGATATGTTACTGGGTTTTTGTGTTACTATTTCTGAAGCTCCAGTTTTTTTTTTAAATCCAATTTTCCTCCTCAATTTTAGTCAGTTACCCAACCCACTCGTTAGTGCTCTCCCCATCACATGTAATGCTTTCAACACTGGAAGAGTGAGGACTGATGCATGCTGTCTCCAACACATGTGCAATAATCCACCACCTGGGATGGGTACCTAGTTCTGATGCATCCTGACTGGATGCCCAAGTCGGCATCTCTCTGAAGTAGTGTGGGGGGAGAGAGAGAGAGAGAGAGCAATCAATCCACCCAGAGAGAGAGCCAATTGTGCTCTATTGGTGTCTGCTGTTGATGGCAGGCAGCATGACCTGGGATTCGAACCCAGTCCTAATGACAATGAGTCCAAGTAAAGACAGAATCCAAATAAGTGCAAGATCAGATCTAGAACACTAGAGATCTATAATGTTTGAGTCCTTATCAAGACCAAACTTTAACTGCTTCCATCCCAGATTATTATTTTTTTTTTTACCCCCTTGTGGTTTGTGAACTGCTTTCAAAATGAGGTCTAGTCCGATAGATCAGAGACAGTAAAATCACTTCAGTATCAAAATATAAAGCATGTTCTATCTTAAATTGAATAAAACTGCAAAACATGAGCTCTAATTCAAATGATAATGAAATGCAATCTCTTAAAAGCACTGGATTGGGGAATCTACAGGAAAATATGTTTTCTGAAAGATTGAATAATGAAGAAATCAGTCAGTGGTCTCTCTAAATTAATTCTGTCAATACCCGCTGAAAAAAAAAAAAAATCCAAACAGTGTTGACATCAGCATGTGTACAGTGTTACTGTACTGTATCTACAGTAGCTAAATAGGTCAAAATGTGTGCCCTTAGTTTATTTAGAGACAGTTGGCAAAACAGCTGGTTATGTATCATAGGTCTGTTGTTAAATTTAGTAATCCCCCTATTAACAGAGAGCATAACTGCTGTATGAGTGTGACCGTCTTACGTTGTTGTTGTTTCTGACATTGAGGTGTAGTGTATTTTATCTATGTAGATGTTGAGTATTGTGCAGCTTTTGTATTTCGGTACCCATATATTTGTATTGAGTAGTATCTAAGCTTAGAGGTATTTTTGGGCTCCAGTCTATTTACACATACTTGTGAAATGTTTGTGGACTGCCGATGAACGGTGAAGCACTTCTGTAAGTTGCTTTGGATAAGAGCATCTGCTAAGTGCCATAAATGTAAGTATATAAATGAACTGAAAGTGAAATATGAAATAACTAAAGGTTATTTTGGTTCATCACAGCAGTTATTTCAATATATTTAAACAACAATTGTAATCAATATTTGTAGAATTCATCCAATTATAGGTCTGGTCCACAAACCTGCTAGAGCTCCTCTCTGTTCTACTGCACTCTTGCCCAGTTCAACCCCTGCTTTTTAGGTGCTTGAGTATGAGTCAGTTTTTGGTGGTGACAGATAACAGTTAAAAATAAATGTAATATTTGGTAAATAGTAGCTAGACTCACAACCAGAGACTAAATTTGAACTGGGACAAGTGTGAGTATGAAAACTCTTGAGGTCAAGACAAGTCTGCTGCTCTGTTTTTAGAAGAAGACTTCTTAGAACAAGTATGGACACCCAGTATCTATATAATTATTCTACTTTCATAATCTATTTTAGCATCCAAATAATGAATCCAGGCATGAACTGGCTCTAGCTGAGGACGGGTTAAAAAGCAATTTTGTAAATCTGACAGCTTGTGTTTTATTTTAATATAATATATGGTGCTTTTACAGGTTTTACACACTTGCAGCGGAGATAAAATAATAGCCTTTTACACGTTATTGTATTACAACACAGGTTATTGTGGACACATCTAACATTTCTTACCTTATAATTATACTAAATGTATGAGGTTGCACATGAATACCACGTGATGTTCCATTCAATTATTAGTCAATTTCAAACTTTGGAACATGAATTTAATTTGTTTGAGTTGTTGTTTGAGTGGTAGTTTAAATACACGCCCAAGCGCACATTATTCTCCTGCTGTTTACTGCCAGACTGCGTTTCTGTTGGGTGGACTGAGAAAGAGCTCCCTCTAGAGAAACAAACACAAAACACATGTGCAGTAAAAAAGTAGAAGACTTGATTGAAGAGCTTGAACAAGGCTACAAACTAACAACTGCATGCGGTGTAAATGGCAATCTGCTAAACTGTGTATCAATAGAATTCGTAACAAGACTGAACAAAGGTGAACCGGCAATAAAGTAGCAAAGAAAAAAAACAGCAGCAGCCACATGCTGAGCCTATAGACCTCACAGAATAAGGTGTAGAATAAGGTTCTATGTGCATCCAGTGTTGATTTAGAGATGTTATGTATTAAAGACAGTGCTGGTCGTAGCCTTCCAGGTGCTTTACAAAATTTTACAAAACTTGATTCCCACTCTATATCGATATAATCTTTCACCTCTTAATACCCCGATATCAAACTAAATTTCCCTAAACTCAGCTGTAGGCTGTTTAGAGAACATATTAGCTTGGTTATCATGACCACTTACATGCAATTACTTTCCAACTGTCCTTCTAAGGTAAATGAGCTTTTAGACTTTGTCTTGTTTTTTTAATTAACACTGCTTTATTAAGAAGGGTCACTGGGAAACTGAAGGTGGAGGTACTTCTGAATGTAACAACTAATTTTAAAAAATGTATATATAAGCTTCTTTTCATGTTATTTTGCTAACAATACTCATTGCTAATGAAAGTTAGTCAGTGAGTCAATTAGTAGCCCTCATCTAAATTATCATCATATTGTATTACACTGTAGCAGCTGCCTTTAGATTTCCCAAAATTTCATATGCTTTAAGTATAAAAGAGTTTAGATCTGAAAGTTTAATACATTTTCTATTACATTAAAAACAAACAAGAAGAGCTCTATGGATTAAAATGTTCTCTGATGCATCCTGGAAAAGGCTATTTCTAAATATGTAAAAGCCAGGACCTTTTAAGTCAATCAGTCTTTGAACTCACAACTCTTTTCAAGGTTTCACATTGTATTTCATCATTTGCCAATTTTTTTTCCCCTCTCTCTCCAGGTGCAGGTAACCCAATGTGCAAGATTGCTGTGGTGATGTGCAGGAGCAAAACAACTGACCCAAGTAACAGGTACTAATCTGCATTACCTTAATAACACAGTATAGCTTTTAGACATTGATTTAGTTTTATACACTGCGTATAATGCGATGAGTGATCATTTGTTTTTCGTGTAGTTTATCATGCGTATTTGCATGTGTCTTATTTGAGCCAAAAGAAAAGCTTCTTTTGGCATTTTAAAAGCTGTGCATTTTATTGTAGTTATATAAGTAGACAAAATAAGCTCCATCAAAGTGGATTTATTGCTGCAATTATATTATTTCCATCATGTAAAAGCAACAATCACATTAGCCTGAACTTGTTTTGTAACTTTAACAAGGTCCAGTTTTCATCACTAACATCCAGTGAGAAGAAAACTGACTGCTTTTTCCAACTAGTGACATTATATATAATGTACACTCATCAGCCATAACATTAGTACCGGTCCAAGTGAAAAATAGGCAAGCATAAGAATCGACAAGGGCCTCCAGGCTCATTGCTTTACATATGGGGGTTAAGGGGATTATATGTGGGTGTGTTTGTGTGCATTAGCACCAAGCTAACTTCACCCAGCCTGGCAGGTCCAGAAAGAATTTCCACTGCACTCATAACTTCCTCTGTGTGAGACGCAGTGAAGCAATACACTCACATGCACATACACACACACACACATGCAGACACCGGCTGAAACCAGAAGCTGTGGTCAGTGTAGAGGTCTGACTGTCTGCATTCCTCTCACTGAACCGTCTCTAAACACAATTCCAGTCTTCAGCCTTGACCTGCTGTAAAGTTCACCACTCAAACTCTGACAAGGCTAGAGTTATGGAGGGATTTGTGTTAGAAAAACAAAGGCAGAGAGGACTTTGAGAAGTGAAAAAGGTCTATTGAAAAAGCATGAATGATCAATGCAGTGTGTAATAAAGCTAAAGAAGGAATGCTGTAAGGCAGAGGAGACAGAAAGGAGAATAGAAAAGGAGGCAGGCTGTTGCAGCTGGTCAGTGGTCAGAAAGCTTGGGGCAAAATTGTAGATTTGATCTCATTAAATGGATACTGTGTTCTTGTGCAATGCAGCTAAACTAATTCAGGGGGTGGTTTACACTTAACCGATCCGATTTGTACGACCAAAAGAATAATAATAGTAATGATAATACATTTTAATAATATTTTTTGGCCATATTTTGCCAGTTCTAGAAAACAAACAGAAATCAGTACAAATGTAAATCTGTTGATACACAATGTAAACCAAACATAAAATTCAATGTTTTCATGATCTTAATGATACACTATATTGGCAACAGTATTAGGACGTGTACAAGTATTAAAATTACTTTTGCTTTTGTTGGAGTACATTCAAGGCTTTCTATTGTATTTTGAAGCATTGCTATGAGAATAAGATTTCATTCATTGCTGGGTGGCCTTACACCCCTCTAGCCCATACCTGGCATTAGACATGGTGCCAAAAGGTTCATGTATATCTGCTCTAGGGAGTCCTATACTTCTCTACAAATACTAGACAAGGTGTGTGTGTGTGTGTGTGTGTGTGTGTGCACATCTGTGTCAGCAATTAGTGCAGCTTAAAGCGTATAGCTTACAGTAGGGATCTGTAATGCATTATCGAATAAGGCATATTTTAATGGATCAGGAGTTATTTTAAGCACGAGCCAATACCCTATCCTGTGTTTTTACTGCTGTGCTGCTGTGTTCTGACACAGCACCCCCTTATGTCATCTGAGCACCATTAAAGGACATTATTCAGAGCAGTAAGGAGAGTATTTAGAAGGTAACAGGGCAGTTTAGAGTTTGCAGTGTGAAACTATTTTACAGTTCAACATAATGTTTTGACTGCATTTGAGCTTATGTGCCCACAAACATGGGAGTGTAAAATGTGGGTTTGTGGTTGTTACACAGCTGTTTGTCTATTTCCAGCTGTTGACTATGCCGCCAAAACCATTTGGGCATTACATTACCACCACATTTTTCCACATCTTCAGTAATAGCTGGTTAAAAATGAATTGTGTCTTTTCTGTTTTTTAAACTCTAAAGGCTGCATATACAACCGAGAGGGAGGAGCAGGATAATGTGCATTCGTGACACTAATATATAAAAATATATATTAAAATATATATTAGTCCAGAATGTCACATTATATAATCTACTGAAAAGGGATTTTGCTGCAGCATTAATTGGCAACACTAAATGCCCGGATCTTGACAAAATCATATGGCTATAATCTGTAAAACACAAAGATTTGGTCGGTATTGACCGATACGATACGCAACATTTAAGGAGCTCAAATGGGATTAGATCTCTAAAATAATTGGACCTCTAAGGGTTAAGTGTTTTTTTCAGTTCTTATTTTATTGAGAGTAATGCCCCCCCCCCTCTCTTCTTGGATGGCACTACGCTCTTGAGAGTGTGTGAACGCAGGTGTACAGATTTAATTGGATGGGAATGTAGGGGAGTGTGTGTGTGTGTGTGTGTTTGTGGGTGTGGTGTAGGGTGTGAGAAAGGAAGAGTTCTGTACTTTAAACATCAGACACGATAACATCCCCACCCAGCAACCACACTGTCCCACACTATTCTCACAGATGTAGATACCACACATTTCTCCTTTTCTACTGTACATTCTTAACAGTGTTCAGTGCTGCAATGTTTACTGTACATTATTAACAGTGTTCAGTGCTGCAGTGTTTACTGTACATTTATAACAGTGTTCAGTGCTGCGGTGTTTACTGTACATTGTTAACAGTGTTTAATGCTGCAGTGTTTACTGTACATTCTTAAGTGTTCAATGCTGCAATGTTTACTGTACATTATTAACAGTGTTCAGTGCTGCAGTGTTTATTATACATTCTTAACAGTGTTCAGTGCTGCAGTGTTTACTGTACATTTATAACAGTGACTAGGATTCCCCTTATCTCATGATGCATAACTGGGAGTGTGAGGGGAGGGTACATTTACATTTATGGCATTTAGCAGACTTACAAGGTTACTCGTATTACAGAGGTGGGCCAGTGTAGTGTTAGGAGTCTTGCCCAAGGACTAGGCCTGCCGCGATAATTGTTATCGACTTATCGTACGATAAATGGACGTGTCCACGATAAGTTTAGCAGACGCCGATAATAGCCAATTGGTTTTGGCGCGAGTTTGTTTACATTAGAAAAAAAACGCAGCAAGATTTCTGCAAGGCGCACGGTGCTGCTCTCTCGCTGGCTCCCTATCTAAGGCGAAGACATGTCTGGGCCAGACAGCGACATTTATCGGTTAGGAAACGTGTGCGTTGCACACAGAGGAGGCAGACGCAGGTGGAGGCGTGTTGGCTGGTCCAGAAAGAAAGTTTGGAGAAGTAATTCAAGATGGACTTGGTTTCAAAGCCACATTGCACTGCTCCAGTGTGGGAACACTTTGGCTTTAAGACATATGAGCGCGGAGAGCCCATCAGCTTTAACGAGGCGGTATGTCGTCTTTGTCTAAAAACAGTGGCAACAAAAGATGGTAATACAACTAACCTAAGAGCCCATTTAAAGCACAACCATCCAGTTCAATTTATCCAGCTGGAAACAAAGAACCCGGTTGAAGAGGGGGCGTCCAAGCAGGTGACCATCACGGATGCCTTTGCTCGACAGTGTAAATATAAACGTGATAGCGTAAAATGGCGCACGTTTACAAACAGTGTAACTCACTATATAGCCAAAGAGATGCAGCCGTTAAATACGGTGGAAAAAACAGCATTCAAAAACATGCTGAAAACGTTTGACAGGCAGTACGAATTGCCAAAGAAAACATACATCTCTCAAACTGCCATTCCAGCTTTATATAATGAAGTGAAAGACGGCATTCTGAAGGAGATAAAAGACATCGCATTTTACTCTGCATATTACAATATTATCGTTTATCGCGATAATTTAGGAGACTATTAATTGTCCAGAAAATGTTGTTATCGTGACAGGCCTACCAAGGACTCTTATTGGTGTAGCGCAACATAGTCTGCTAACAGACACCCACCCTGATTCGCGTTGTGTTGACTGATGGGCAAGGAGAGGGAGGGACAATTGTGCTCTCTGAGACTTCCGGCCACAGACTACTGCAGCCTCACTCGAGATCAAATCAGCAATCATCCAATCACTGATAGGGCCTGAGAGTCTAATATTCATATCTGTGAGCTTCAGCTTCCAGTCCAGTCCAATAAGAAGTGTGTATGTGCATCCATGAGTGTGAGTGTTTCTCTTTCTCTTTCTCCTTCTCCCCACTCGGTTGTCTTTTATTCTTCCTCCGCTCCACAGGGAGGTTCTCGCTGCATTAGAATTCATCTCTTGCTGTCCAAGTCTTTCTGCTCACAACCTCACCTAAACATGATGGGTATGTTTGCCGCAGAGAATGCAATGACTTTGTTAGAGGAGAGAGAGAGATGGCAAGAGACAGTGAAGAAAACCTGCAGTGTCTCTGTCCTCATTTACTCTCCACTTGCATTTCATACAGTATGTCTAAAGTCTGTTCTAGTCTGGCCCAATGAATAATTAGACCGTCTACAGTCAGCAGCAGAGCGAGATGTGAATGTGTTAGGGGATGTTTGTTGTAACTTGCTGATAAAAAAACAGCATGACAGTACAGTACTGCAGTATTCTTTAAAAATGCTGTTTTGTATGTGTCCGTTTCAGGCATGGTCAGCATAGCATGATTTTGGTTCCTATGGACACACCTGGAGTGAGAAAGGTCCGAGCACTTACCGTGTTCGGACAGGACGGTGAGTTCCAGACTTCACTGCATTACAAACTTGTGTTCTCTACAGACCAAAATCTTCAAAGCAGCAGAAACTATGTAAAGATAAAGGGAAATGTATGTAAGGGAAGATCAACAATAAGAATATTAACATCACTTTTGGATATTTCAGCAGCATTAAAAAACATTTTAACTGTATGTAAATTTCTGACCACTACTGAACTCTTAAAGCTTAACTGCTCACTTTAGTGCAAGTGGCTTTGTGGTGTGTATCTCCTGAACTTCCACTGTCTGTCTTTCTTTTTTTAAGCTGAATGATGACCTCATAATCTGATGATTCTGGCATAAACAAATCCTTCCTTTGTGCTTTTTTCCATATGTGTGTGTGTGTGTGTGTGTGTGTGCTGCAGGCTCTCTGAAACCCAGCTTAACCTAGAGTGTTAGATGTTTATCTTCCTTCTCTTTCATCTCCACAGATGCTAGTCATGGTGGTCATTTTGAGGTTCACTTCAACAACGTTCGGGTTCCTGCCTCCAACATTCTTCTAGGTGAGATACCATACATACAGACATGTGTGCACATTTGTGGTGTTTATGGTTGTATATGCGTGCACATTTAGACTTGGTTGGACACTGTATTTACAGTGTCGCTTTACTTATGCACTAATATATATGTTTTCACTGCAATTCCAGCAACAAAGCAGTTACTCTAAATTGCATTATATTTTAAGTAAATTAGGGATGCTTCTTTTATTTGTTGTTCTTTATGTAACTTAGGATCCATTGATAGGAATAGTCATATGCAATGTAGCCATATGTGCAAGAGATAAGATAAGAAGTAACAATAAAATACAATCTTTTGAGAGCAATAATAGCTAATCAAATGTAAATAACGGAATGCTCTCTTTAATAATTGTTTTGTAGTTTGTAATTGTTTTGTTTTAATTTATTATAAAGCATTTGGGATGTTACTTTTGTCAGTGCATTTCGGATGTTTAAAGGTGTAATAAATCATCTCCCCACAAATACACGCGCACACACACACACACACACATTTATGTATGAGGATTCTTTGAAGTTAAGTAATATCACTTTTACTTTGGGCATGTTTCCCATACAAAATTGTACTGATTTCAAACTTGTGAACAACAGTGTTTTTTTTTTTTTTTTGCTTTTCTCTTTTGGACCTCACGCTCAAACGGGATGTTTTCAGGTGAAGGACGAGGGTTTGAGATAGCCCAGGGACGGTTGGGTCCAGGAAGACTGCACCACTGCATGAGAGCAGTGGGGATGGCTGAATATGCTCTGGAGCTGCTGTGCCAACGATCAGCCAGCAGACAAACCTTCGGGAAGAGACTATACCAACATGTAAGTATTTACCCTTCTGCAGGACAACAATACTTTCATAAACGTGTCCTGTTTTATTCTCAGGAGGAAAAGCACTTTATGGGATCTGGCTTGTAGGCTGCTCATACACATATTCACATTTCTTAGGTTGAATATCTGAAGACTCAGGTAGCCTTTGTGTGTGTTACTGAGCATTATAAGCTTATAAGCAAGTACTAAAGATATTCACAATATTATGGGAAAAAAATCATTGTGATATACTTTATGATGATAAACAATAAAATATGATTATATTGCACACTGCTAACATGTCATTTAGTGGTCTGAAAAATAAAATTAAGGGGAGAACATTGCTTAAAGTGTATGTTTGAATGATGGCAGTTTCTTCTGCCTACAGTTTAGCTATGGACTGAAGGCCATTACAAACACGGTCTGAATAAACAACACAACCTTTTCACACCAGATGCAACATGTTTTTTTACCCTTTGCTCCTCACCAAACTGCCAAACGGTGACACATGTTTGGCTGCTTTCCTTGTTGGAAAAAGCAAAAGAAGCAAAGCAATGATCAAAAGTGGCCAGCTTGTTTTCCTGAAATAAGACACTTCTCATTCGTTATAATGCATTTCATGCATCATTAATGTCATACAGCTAAAAGCCAAATGCAGCATTTGGGGTCAAGCTTTTGACTGCTTGAATTGTAGCCAAGATCTCTGACCACTGCCACCCATTTACACCCACACACTCTCCACTTCATATGGTTTGGCTCTATGCACAATGTGCCTCAGTCATGCTGTACAACCAAGACATCAGTCAGGCTCCTGAACATTCAGCATTCTTCTCTAAAAGGAAGAAATACATAAAGATATCTCCTATTTCTCTGATTGTCCTAAGCGTCCACTTTAGTCCAACACTCCATTTCCTGCCTGTCATATATAGAATGAATGCATTTTTCTTGTTATTGATGGTGGTGGTTAAAAAATCAGTTTATATACAGTGATGTGAAGAAGTCAGAGGCCACCTCTTATTTGTTTAATTTCTAGTAAAATCTAAAAAGGTCTTTTGGTACAATATAAGTTCTTCACAGGAGAGAATTCTAACATCTGCTAATGAAACTGCTGAATCTGCTGGCTTTATTAATGGACTGACCACCCCAGAGGTCACACCTTAGACCTCATTTTATGTGTTTGGAATGATGTAAAATGGTAAGAAGCTGCTTCTGGGACTAAACTTTGGAGGTGTGAAAATTTGTCTCTGCAGATTTCAGAAAACCTAAAAGTGATTCTCCTAAAAAAGGATGTAAAAGCTGCAGTACAGGTGAAGGGTGGGGACACAGAAGAGTGAATTAATTATTTTATTTAGAAATTTAAATAATGAATGACTTACATATGCACAGTACCTCATACACTCTATATATAGCTTGCTAGGTTATTAGTGGTATGGCCTGTCTAGGGTAGGTAGGGTAATTAACTTTTATTCATTATAAGTGAACCCCAGAATGTCTAGTCGTTGTTTGTTGTACTGTGTTTCTTTTCCATTGATGTACAGAGTAGAGGAGGGGCTAACAAATTATGCAGCAACAGATGGACTACAGTCCGTAATTGTGCACCTACAGCTCTGCTCTTGTATTGTACTTAAAGCTTATTTTCCCTCTGTTTGTGTGCAGTGTAATTAAATGTCCCCAAAACAGAATTTCCAAACACATTTAAAGTTTAATGGTAATGATTGTGGACGTCTGCACTCATAACACTTTATGGTGTGACACAGAGCAGTGTACAGTGCTGGACAGGAGTGTAGCGTTGGCAGGATAGAGGGAGGAAAGTGTTTGAGAAACGTTTATGCTGTGAGATTAAAGGGAAGCTGTTCTTAGTCTAGCAGAGTGTCTCTGCAGACAGTGCCTATAAATATGAGCTTACAACACACTGTAGCATCCTGAAATTATGTGAAAAGAAAAAAGGAGAGGCTTCTCTTTCTTTCTTGAGGACATACACACAGTTGAGTGAACTGACCTATTTTGAGATCGCATTATATTTATTAAAGTTATTATGTTTATTAAAGTTTCCCAAAAAAATCCAAATATTTCCATTTTAAAAAAGTTCAGATGCACAATATAAAGGTGAGTTTACAATTATGGCTGATAATTATGGCCAGTAATTTTGTGTCTACTCCCTGACCACAAAGTGCCCTCTGCTGGCCACTCTGCACATTCTTGTAATGGCAATTGGTTGCCCTTGGAATCAGTTCAGTCACAATCTTTACTTTATTTAAATATTCAGTTTTTCTTTTTATTCAGTTTTACAGATTTACAACAAATAGTTTAACTTGCCAGCTTCCTATTAGACTTTTCTATTCCACCTTAAATGGCATAGCTGCTACATTTTGACATCTGTATAGAACTGCGAAACCTGGGGCTCAGAGTGGCTCAGCAGATGCTGACACTGTTACTTCATGAGGATCATGAGTTCGAACCCCAGTCATGCTGCTTCACCATCAGCAGCTGGAGCCCGGGGGAGCATAACAGCCCATGCTCTCTCTGGGTGGGTAGATTATTTCCATTGTGATGCTGGCCAGCACGGGTATCTGTTGGCTGGTGTATCAGAGCTAAGGATCTGTAGCAGTTAAGTTTCCATCTTTTAAGCATGTGTTTGTCCCTACTAGTGTCAGGAGCATTTCAAGTGATAGGGGGAGTCCTAGTGAGTGGGTGGGTTAATTGGCTCAGCTAAAAGTGGTAGAGAAAATGTTAATAAGAAACAGGTGAATGAGTTTTTTTTGTTTGTTTGTTTGTTTTTTAATAACACAACTAATTAGGGATGCTCTTTTCACCTCAGCAGTCAGAACCAGAGCCAGATGATTAACATGCAGGCTGCTATTGTCATTTGTGGACATTTCAAACGGCTTGGTATTTGTACATTAAAATAAGTTGTTAATTTTGCATATATAAATGGTGTTTTTGTTTATATTTTGGCTGTAGGAAGTTGTGGCGCATTGGATAGCAGAGTGTCGCATTGCTATTGAACAGACACGCCTGCTGTCTCTACATGCAGCTTACACACTGGACGGAAAGGGGAACAAGGCTGCAAGGAAGCAGGTAACTAATAGCTAATAATGAATGTTCAATTTTGGGGGAGGGCTGTAGACACAAGCAGGAATTGTAGGTCATTAAACCCGCATCATATTCATCTACAGTGCTATACCATGAAAAGTATTTACCCCCCCCCCCCCCCCTTTTTTTTTTTTTTCTTTTATAATGGAATCATGGTCAATATAAGTTTTGCCTTTAATGTCAAAGTGAAAACTGAATAAAAATATATAATGTAAAAGAAGTGATTACATAAATATTCACCCCCTTTTGACTGACCTAAGGCAAGTCCAGGGAACTGATGCTAGTATTCTCACAATTAGTGAAATGGAGATCAGGGGACATAATTATATTGATAATATATTGATAAATTTATAAGCCTAATTATATTGACCATACATCTATTTATAAAAGCGCTAAAAGCAGAAAACATCCAAAGGGATGAATATTTTTGAAGGCACTTTAAAATCAGGCAATATTACTATATAATATATATAATATAAGGCAATATTACTCTACCACATTTTTCCACATTGTTCTTTTACTTCAGGTACAGGGACTGCATCTCTCAGCTTGCAGAAAAGCATGTCCTTTAGGGGAGGCTCAAAGTGTGACTGTACTTGTGACTGTAGGGGGAGCCTAGCTCACAATCCCCACTGTTTAAAACTGTTATATGCAGTTGTAGTACCATGGCAATTTGCTTTATAAAGAGTAGTAATTGCATTAACGTTAGAGATTTACACACCCAGTATGCAAAGGAAATGTGGTGTTAGGTTCAGGTCAGAGGAATTGAACTGATGCCCATCTGGTGAACCCTTGTGGACTGTTGTGATCAAAGAGATCTTATAATAGAAAGCCTGTGTTTCAGCCTCTTAGCCCACTGTCTTATCTCCTCAAACACACGCACGCCTCACATTCCTCACTGTGTTCCATTACCGGTCCAGCAGGGGGCATTTACCCACAATGCCGTTTCCCTGGGGTGGTAATTATGTTTGGCCATGTT